>NW_027616514.1:0-271036 GCF_964187855.1 Myxine glutinosa | reverse complement strand
GTGTTGAAAAACCACTTTTCGCACTTGTGTTAGTGTTGAAAAACCACTTTTCGCACTTGTGTTGGTGCAAGGAAACCACTTTTGCACTTGTATTAGTGTGGAAAAACCACTTTTCGCACTTGTGTTACTGTTGAAAAACCACTTTTCACACTTGTGTTAGTGTCTTGAAAAACCACTTTTCGCACTTGTGTTGGTGCAGGAAACAACTTTTGCACTTGTATTAGTGTGGAAAAAACACTTTTTGCACTTGTGATAGTGTTGAAAAACCACTTTTCGCACTTGTGTTAGTGTTGAAAAACCACTTATCGCACTTGTGTTAGTGTTGCAAAACCACTTTTCGCACTTGTGTTGTGCAGGAAACCACTTTTGCACTTGTATTAGTGTGGAAAAACCACTTTTTGCACTTGTGATAGTGTTGAAAAACCACTTTTCGCACTTGTGTTAGTGTTGAAAAACCACTTTTCGCACTTGTGTTGGTGCAGGAAACCACTTTTGCACTTGTATTAGTGTGGAAAAAACACTTTTCGCACTTGTGTTAAGTGTTGAAAAACCACTTTTCGCACTTGTGTTAGTGTTGAAAAACCACTTTTGCACTTGTATTAGTGTGGAAAAAACACTTTTTGCACTTGTGATAGTGTTGAAAAAACACTTTTCGCACTTGTGTTAGTGTTGAAAAACCACTTTTCGCACTTGTGTTTGTGTTGAAAAACCACTTTTCGCACTTGTGTTGGTGCAGGAAACCACTTTTGCCCTTGTATTAGTGTGGAAAAAACACTTTTTGCACTTGTGATAGTGTTGAAAAACCACTTTTCGCACTTGTGTTAGTGTTGAAAAACCACTTTTCGCACTTGTGTTGGTGCAGGAAACCACTTTTGCACTTGTATTAGTGTGGAAAAAACACTTTTTGCACTTGTGATAGTGTTGAAAAACCACTTTTCGCACTTGTGTTAGTGTTGAAAAACCACTTTTCGCACTTGTGTTAGTGTTGAAAAACCACTTTTCGCACTTGTGTTGGTGCAGGAAACCACTTTTGCACTTGTATTAGTGTGGAAAAAACACTTTTTGCACTTGTGATAGTGTTGAAAAACCACTTTTCGCACTTGTGTTAGTGTTGAAAAACCACTTTTCGCACTTGTGTTAGTGTTGAAAAACCACTTTTCGCACTTGTGTTGGTGCAGGAAACCACTTTTGCACTTGTATTAGTGTGGAAAAACCACTTTTCGCACTTGTGTTAGTGTTGAAAAACCACTTTTCGCACTTGTGTTCGTGTTGAAAAACCACTTTTCGCACTTGTGTTGGTGCAGGAAACCACTTTTGCACTTGTATTAGTGTGGAAAAAACACTTTTTGCACTTTGATAGTGTTGAAAAACCACTTTTCGCACTTGCGTTAGTGTTGAAAAACCACTTTTCGCACTTGTGTTAGTGTTGAAAAACCACTTTTCGCACTTGTGTTGGTGCAGGAAACCACTTTTGCACTTGTATTAATGTGGAAAAAACACTTTTTGCACTTGTGATAGTGTTGAAAAACCACTTTTCGCACTTGTGTTAGTGTTGAAAAACCACTTTTCGCACTTGTGTTGTGCAGGAAACCACTTTTGCACTTGTATTAGTGTGGAAAAAACACTTTTTGCACTTGTGATAGTGTTGAAAAACCACTTTTCGCACTTGTGTTAGTGTTGAAAAACCACTTTTCGCACTTGTGTTGGTGCAGGAAACCACTTTTGCACTTGTATTACGTGTGGAAAAACCACTTTTTCGCACTTGTGTTAGTGTTGAAAAACCACTTTTCGCACTTGTGTTCGTGTTGAAAAACCACTTTTCGCACTTGTGTTGGTGCAGGAAACCACTTTTGCACTTGTATTAGTGTGGAAAAAACACTTTTTGCACTTGTGATAGTGTTGAAAAACCACTTTTCGCACTTGTGTTAGTGTTGAAAAACCACTTTTCGCACTTGTGTTAGTGTTGAAAAACCACTTTTCGCACTTGTGTTGGTGCAGGAAACCACTTTTGCACTTGTATTAGTGTGGAAAAAGCACTTTTTGCACTTGTGATAGTGTTGAAAAACCACTTTTCGCACTTGTGTGAGTGTTGAAAAACCACTTTTCGCACTTGTGTTAGTGTTGAAAAACCACTTTTCGCACTTGTGTCGGTGCAGGAAACCACTTTTGCACTTGTATTAGTGTGGAAAAAACACTTTTTGCACTTGTGATAGTGTTGAAAAAACACTTTTCGCACTTGTGTTAGTGTTGAAAAACCACTTTTCGCACTTGAGTTAGTGTTGAAAAACCAATTTTCGCACTCGTGTTGGTGCAGGAAACCACTTTTGCCCTTGTATTAGTGTGGAAAAAACACTTTTTGCACTTGTGATAGTGTTGAAAAACCACTTTTCGCACTTGTGTTAGTGTTGAAAAACCACTTTTCGCACTTGTGTTGGTGCAGGAAACCACTTTTGCACTTGTATTAGTGTGGAAAAAACACTTTTTGCACTTGTGATAGTGTTGAAAAACCACTTTTCGCACTTGTGTTAGTGTTGAAAAATCACTTTTCGCACTTGTGTTAGTGTTGAAAAACCACTTTTCGCACTTGTGTTAGTGTTGAAAAATCACTTTTTGCACTTGTGATAGTGTTGAAAAACCACTTTTCGCACTTGTGTTAGTGTTGAAAAATCACTTTTCGCACTTGTATTAGTGTGGAAAAAACACTTTTTGCACTTGTGATAGTGTTGAAAAACCACTTTTCGCACTTCTGTTAGTGTTGAAAAACCACTTTTCGCACTTGTGTTGGTGCAGGAAATCACTTTTGCACTTGTATTAGTGTGGAAAAACCACTTTTCGCACTTGTGTTAGTGTTGAAAAACCACTTTTCGCACTTGTGTTCGTGTTGAAAAACCACTTTTCGCACTTGTGTTGGTGCAGGAAACCACTTTTGCACTTGTATTAGTGTGGAAAAAACACTTTTTGCACTTGTGATAGTGTTGAAAAACCACTTTTCGCACTTGTGTTAGTGTTGAAAAACCACTTTTCGCACTTGTGTTAGTGTTGAAAAACCACTTTTCGCACTTGTGTTGGTGCAGGAAACCACTTTTTGCACTTGTATTAATGTGGAAAAAACACTTTTTGCACTTGTGATAGTGTTGAAAAACCACTTTTCGCACTTGTGTTGGTGCAGGAAACCACTTTTGCACTTGTATTAGTGTGGGAAAAACACTTTTCGCACTTGTGTTAGTGTTGAAAAACCACTTTTCGCACTTGTGTTAGTGTTGAAAAACCACTTTTCGCACTTGTGTTAGTGTTGAAAAACCACTTTTCACACATGTGTTGGTGCAGGAAACCACTTTTGCGCTTGTATTGGTGTGGAAAAAACACTTTTTGCACTTGTGATAGTGTTGAAAAACCACATTTCGCACTTGTGTTAGTGTTGAAAAACCACTTTTCGCACTTGTGTTAGTGTTGAAAAACCACTTTTCGCACTTGTGTCGGTGCAGGAAACCACTTTTGCACTTGTATTAGTGTGGAAAAACCACTTTTCGCACTTGTGTTAGTGTTGAAAAAACCACTTTTCGCACTTGTGTTCCTGTTGAAAAACCACTTTTTGCACTTCTGTTAGGGTTGAAAAACCACTTTTCGCACTTGTGTTGGTGCAGGAAACCACTTTTGCCCTTGTATTAGTGTGGAAAAAACACTTTTTGCACTTGTGATAGAGTTGAAAAACCACTTTTCGCACTTGTGTTAGTGTTGAAAAACCACTTTTCGCACTTGTGTTGGTGCAGGAAACCACTTTTGCCCTTGTATTAGTGTGGAAAAAACACTTTTTGCACTTGTGATAGAGTTGAAAAACCACTTTTCGCACTTGTGTTAGTGTTGAAAAACCACTTTTCGCACTTGTGTTGGTGCAGGAAACCACTTTTGCACTTGTATTAGTGTGGAAAAACCACTTTTCGCACTTGTGTTAGTGTTGAAAAACCACTTTTCGCACTTGTGTTAGTGTTGAAAAACCACTTTTCGCACTTGTGTTGGTGCAGGAAACCACTTTTGCACTTGTATTAGTGTGGAAAAAACACTTTTTGCACTTGTGATAGTGTTGAAAAACCACTTTTCGCACTTGTGTTAGTGTTGAAAAACCACTTTTCGCACTTGTGTTAGTGTTGAAAAACCACTTTTCGCACTTGTGTTGGTGCAGGAAACCACTTTTGCACTTGTATTAGTGTGGAAAAAGCACTTTTTGCACTTGTGATAGTGTTGAAAAACCACTTTTCGCACTTGTGTGAGTGTTGAAAAACCACTTTTTGCACTTGTGTTAGTGTTGAAAAACCACTTTTCGCACTTGTGTTGGTGCAGGAAACCACTTTTGCACTTGTATTAGTGTGGAAAAACCACTTTTCGCACTTGTGTTAGTGTTGAAAAACCACTTTTCGCACTTGTGTTAGTGTTGAAAAACCACTTTTCGCACTTGTGTTGGTGCAGGAAACCACTTTTGCACTTGTATTAGTGTGGAAAAAGCACTTTTTGCACTTGTGTTAGTGTTGAAAAACCACTTTTCGCACTTGTGTTAGTGTTGAAAAACCACTTTTCGCACTTGTGTTGGTGCAGGAAACCACTTTTGCACTTGTATTAGTGTGGAAAAAGCACTTTTTGCACTTGTGATAGTGTTGAAAAACCACTTTTCGCACTTGTGTTAGTGTTGAAAAACCACTTTTCGCACTTGTGTTGGTGCAGGAAACCACTTTTGCACTTGTATTAGTGTGGAAAAAACACTTTTTGCACTTGTGATAGTGTTGAAAAACCACTTTTCGCACTTGTGTTAGTGTTGAAAAACCACTTTTCGCACTTGTGTTAGTGTTGAAAAACCACTTTTCGCACTTGTGTTGGTGCAGGAAACCACTTTTGCACTTGTATTAGTGTGGAAAAAGCACTTTTTGCACTTGTGATAGTGTTGAAAAACCACTTTTCGCACTTGTGTGAGTGTTGAAAAACCACTTTTCGCACTTGTGTTAGTGTTGAAAAACCACTTTTCGCACTTGTGTCGGTGCAGGAAACCACTTTTGCACTTGTATTAGTGTGGAAAAACCACTTTTCGCACTTGTGTTAGTGTTGAAAAACCACTTTTCGCACTTGTGTTAGTGTTGCAAAACCACTTTTCGCACTTGTGTTGGTGCAGGAAACCACTTTTGCACTTGTATTAGTGTAGAAAAACCACTTTTTGCACTTGTGATAGTGTTGAAAAACCACTTTTCGCACTTGTGTTAGTGTTGAAAAACCACTTTTCACACTTGTGTTGGTGCAGGAAACCACTTTTGCACTTGTATTAGTGTGGAAAAAACACTTTTTGCACTTGTGATAGTGTTGAAAAACCACTTTTCGCACTTGTGTTAGTGTTGAAAAACCACTTTTCGCACTTGTGTTGGTGCAGGAAACCACTTTTGCACTTGTATTAGTGTGGAAAAACCACTTTTCGCACTTGTGTTAGTGTTGAAAAACCACTTTTCGCACTTGTGTTCGTGTTGAAAAACCACTTTTCGCACTTGTGTTGGTGCAGGAAACCACTTTTGCACTTGTATTAGTGTGGAAAAAACACTTTTTGCACTTGTGATAGTGTTGAAAAACCACTTTTCGCACTTGTGTTAGTGTTGAAAAACCACTTTTCGCACTTGTGTTAGTGTTGAAAAACCACTTTTCGCACTTGTGTTGGTGCAGGAAACCACTTTTGCACTTGTATTAATGTGGAAAAAACACTTTTTGCACTTGTGATAGTGTTGAAAAACCACTTTTCGCACTTGTGTTAGTGTTGAAAAACCACTTTTCGCACTTGTGTTGGTGCAGGAAACCACTTTTGCACTTGTATTAGTGTGGGAAAAACACTTTTCGCACTTGTGTTAGTGTTGAAAAACCACATTTCGCACTTGTGTTAGTGTTGAAAAACCACTTTTCGCACTTGTGTTAGTGTTGAAAAACCACTTTTCGCACTTGTGTCGGTGCAGGAAACCACTTTTGCACTTGTATTAGTGTGGAAAAACCACTTTTCGCACTTGTGTTAGTGTTGAAAAACCACTTTTCGCACTTGTGTTCGTGTTGAAAAACCACTTTTTGCACTTCTGTTAGGGTTGAAAAACCACTTTTCGCACTTGTGTTGGTGCAGGAAACCACTTTTGCCCTTGTATTAGTGTGGAAAAAACACTTTTTGCACTTGTGATAGTGTTGAAAAACCACTTTTCGCACTTGTGTTAGTGTTGAAAAACCACTTTTCGCACTTGTGTTGGTGCAGGAAACCACTTTTGCACTTGTATTAGTGTGGAAAAACCACTTTTCGCACTTGTGTTAGTGTTGAAAAACCACTTTTCACACTTGTGTTAGTGTTGAAAAACCACTTTTCGCACTTGTGTTGGTGCAGGAAACCACTTTTGCACTTGTATTAGTGTGGAAAAAACACTTTTTGCACTTGTGATAGTGTTGAAAAACCACTTTTCGCACTTGTGTTAGTGTTGAAAAACCACTTTTCGCACTTGTGTTAGTGTTGAAAAACCACTTTTCGCAGTTGTGTTGGTGCAGGAAACCACTTTTGCACTTGTATTAGTGTGGAAAAAGCACTTTTTGCACTTGTGATAGTGTTGAAAAAACACTTTTCGCACTTGTGTTAGTGTTGAAAAACCACTTTTCGCACTTGTGTTAGTGTTGAAAAACCACTTTTCGCACTTGTGTTGGTGCAGGAAACCACTTTTGCCCTTGTATTAGTGTGGAAAAAACACTTTTTGCACTTGTGATAGTGTTGAAAAACCACTTTTCGCACTTGTGTTAGTGTTGAAAAACCACTTTTCGCACTTGTGTTGGTGCAGGAAACCACTTTTGCACTTGTATTAGTGTGGAAAAAACACTTTTTGCACTTGTGATAGTGTTGAAAAACCACTTTTCGCACTTGTGTTAGTGTTGAAAAACCACTTTTCGCACTTGTGTTAGTGTTGAAAAACCACTTTTCGCACTTGTGTTGGTGCAGGAAACCACTTTTGCACTTGTATTAGTGTGGAAAAAACACTTTTTGCACTTGTGATAGTGTTGAAAAACCACTTTTCGCACTTGTGTTAGTGTTGAAAAACCACTTTTCGCACTTGTGTTGGTGCAGGAAACCACTTTTGCACTTGTATTAGTGTGGAAAAACCACTTTTCGCACTTGTGTTAGTGTTGAAAAACCACTTTTTGCACTTGTGTTCGTGTTGAAAAACCACTTTTCGCACTTGTGTTGGTGCAGGAAACCACTTTTGCACTTGTATTAGTGTGGAAAAAACACTTTTTGCACTTGTGATAGTGTTGAAAAACCACTTTTCGCAGTTGTGTTAGTGTTGAAAAACCACTTTTCGCACTTGTGTTAGTGTTGAAAAACCACTTTTCGCACTTGTGTTGGTGCAGGAAACCACTTTTGCACTTGTATTAATGTGGAAAAAACACTTTTTGCACTTGTGATAGTGTTGAAAAACCACTTTTCGCACTTGTGTTAGTGTTGAAAAACCACTTTTCGCACTTGTGTTGGTGCAGGAAACCACTTTTGCACTTGTATTAGTGTGGGAAAAACACTTTTCGCACTTGTGTTAGTGTTGAAAAACCACTTTTCGCAATTGTGTCAGTGCAGGAAACCACTTTTGCACTTGTATTAGTGTGGAAAAACCACTTTTCGCACTTGTGTTAGTGTTGAAAAACGACTTTTTGCACTTCTGTTAGGGTTGAAAAACCACTTTTCGCACTTGTGTTGGTGCAGGAAACCACTTTTGCCCTTGTATTAGTGTGGAAAAACCACTTTTCGCACTTGTGTTAGTGTTGAAAAACGACTTTTTGCACTTCTGTTAGGGTTGAAAAACCACTTTTCGCACTTGTGTTAGTGTTGAAAAACCACTTTTCGCAATTGTGTCAGTGCAGGAAACCACTTTTGCACTTGTGATAGTGTTGAAAAACCACTTTTTGCACTTGTGTTAGTGTTGAAAAACCACTTTTCGCACTTGTGTTGGTGCAGGAAACCACTTTTGCACTTGTATTAGTGTGGAAAAACCACTTTTCGCACTTGTGTTAGTGTTGAAAAACCACTTTTCACACTTGTGTTAGTGTTGAAAAACCACTTTTCGCACTTGTGTTGGTGCAGGAAACCACTTTTGCACTTGTATTAGTGTGGAAAAAACACTTTTTGCACTTGTGATAGTGTTGAAAAACCACTTTTCGCACTTGTGTTAGTGTTGAAAAACCACTTTTCGCACTTGTGTTAGTGTTGAAAAACCACTTTTCGCACTTGTGTTGGTGCAGGAAACCACTTTTGCACTTGTATTAGTGTGGAAAAAACACTTTTTGCACTTGTGATAGTGTTGAAAAACCACTTTTCGCACTTGTGTTAGTGTTGAAAAACCACTTTTCGCACTTGTGTTGGTGCAGGAAATCACTTTTGCACTTGTATTAGTGTGGAAAAATCACTTTTCGCACTTGTGTTAGTGTTGAAAAACCACTTTTCGCACTTGTGTTCGTGTTGAAAAACCACTTTTCGCACTTGTATTGGTGCAGGAAACCACTTTTGCACTTGTATTAGTGTGGAAAAAACACTTTTTGCACTTGTGATAGTGTTGAAAAACCACTTTTCGCACTTGTGTTAGTGTTGAAAAACCACTTTTCGCACTTGTGTTGGTGCAGGAAACCACTTTTGCCCTTGTATTAGTGTGGAAAAAACACTTTTTGCACTTGTGATAGTGTTGAAAAACCACTTTTCGCACTTGTGTTAGTGTTGAAAAACCACTTTTCGCACTTGTGTTGGTGCAGGAAACCACTTTTGCACTTGTATTAGTGTGGAAAAACCACTTTTCGCACTTGTGTTACTGTTGAAAAACCACTTTTCACACTTGTGTTAGTGTTGAAAAACCACTTTTCGCACTTGTGTTGGTGCAGGAAACAACTTTTGCACTTGTATTAGTGTGGAAAAAACACTTTTTGCACTTGTGATAGTGTTGAAAAACCACTTTTCGCACTTGTGTTAGTGTTGAAAAACCACTTATCGCACTTGTGTTAGTGTTGCAAAACCACTTTTCGCACTTGTGTTGGTGCAGGAAACCACTTTTGCACTTGTATTAGTGTGGAAAAACCACTTTTTGCACTTGTGATAGTGTTGAAAAACCACTTTTCGCACTTGTGTTAGTGTTGAAAAACCACTTTTCGCACTTGTGTTGGTGCAGGAAACCACTTTTGCACTTGTATTAGTGTGGAAAAAACACTTTTCGCACTTGTGTTAGTGTTGAAAAACCACTTTTCGCACTTGTGTTAGTGTTGAAAAACCACTTTTGCACTTGTATTAGTGTGGAAAAAACACTTTTTGCACTTGTGATAGTGTTGAAAAAACACTTTTCGCACTTGTGTTAGTGTTGAAAAACCACTTTTCGCACTTGTGTTTGTGTTGAAAAACCACTTTTCGCACTTGTGTTGGTGCAGGAAACCACTTTTGCCCTTGTATTAGTGTGGAAAAAACACTTTTTGCACTTGTGATAGTGTTGAAAAACCACTTTTCGCACTTGTGTTAGTGTTGAAAAACCACTTTTCGCAATTGTGTTGGTGCAGGAAACCACTTTTGCACTTGTATTAGTGTGGAAAAAACACTTTTTGCACTTGTGATAGTGTTGAAAAACCACTTTTCGCACTTGTGTTAGTGTTGAAAAACCACTTTTCGCACTTGTGTTAGTGTTGAAAAACCACTTTTCGCACTTGTGTTGGTGCAGGAAACCACTTTTGCACTTGTATTAGTGTGGAAAAAACACTTTTTGCACTTGTGATAGTGTTGAAAAACCACTTTTCGCACTTGTGTTAGTGTTGAAAAACCACTTTTCGCACTTGTGTTAGTGTTGAAAAACCACTTTTCGCACTTGTGTTGGTGCAGGAAACCACTTTTGCACTTGTATTAGTGTGGAAAAACCACTTTTCGCACTTGTGTTAGTGTTGAAAAACCACTTTTCGCACTTGTGTTCGTGTTGAAAAACCACTTTTCGCACTTGTGTTGGTGCAGGAAACCACTTTTGCACTTGTATTAGTGTGGAAAAAACACTTTTTGCACTTGTGATAGTGTTGAAAAACCACTTTTCGCACTTGCGTTAGTGTTGAAAAACCACTTTTCGCACTTGTGTTAGTGTTGAAAAACCACTTTTCGCACTTGTGTTGGTGCAGGAAACCACTTTTGCACTTGTATTAATGTGGAAAAAACACTTTTTGCACTTGTGATAGTGTTGAAAAACCACTTTTCGCACTTGTGTTAGTGTTGAAAAACCACTTTTCGCACTTGTGTTGGTGCAGGAAACCACTTTTGCACTTGTATTAGTGTGGGAAAAACACTTTTCGCACTTGTGTTAGTGTTGAAAAACCACTTTTCGCACTTGTGTTGGTGCAGGAAACCACTTTTGCACTTGTATTAGTGTGGAAAAACCACTTTTCGCACTTGTGTTAGTGTTGAAAAACCACTTTTCGCACTTGTGTTGGTGCAGGAAACAACTTTTGCACTTGTATTAGTGTGGAAAAAACACTTTTCGCAATTGTGTTGTTGCAGGAAACCACTTTTGCACTTGTATTAGTGTGGAAAACCACTTTTCGCACTTGTGTTAGTGTTGAAAAACCACTTCTCGCACTTGTGTTAGTGTTGAAAAACCACTTTTCGCACTTGTGTTGGTGCAGGAAACCACTTTTGCACTTGTATTAGTGTGGAAAAACCACTTTTCGCAATTGTGTTAGTGTTGAAAAACCACATTTCGCACTTGGGTTGGTGCAGGAAACCACTTTTGCACTTGTATTAGTGTGGAAAAACCGCCGTTCGCACATGTGTTAGTGTTGAAAAACCACTTTTCGCACTTGTGTTAGTGTTGAAAAACCACTTTTCGCACTTGTGTTGGTGCAGGAAACCACTTTTGCACTTGTATTGGTGTGGAAAAACCACTTTTCGCACTTGTGTTAGTGTTGAAAAACCACTTTTTGCACTTGTGTTAGTGTTGAAAAACAACTTTTCGCACTTGTATTGTTGCAGGAAACCACTTTTGCACTTGTATTGGTGTGGAAAAACCACTTTTCGCACTTGTGTTAGTGTTGAAAAACCACTTTTCGCACTTGTGTTAGTGTTGAAAAACCACTTTTCGCACTTGTGTTTGTGCAGGAAACCACTTTTGCACTTGTATTAGTGTGGAAAAAACACTTTTTGCACATGTGATAGTGTTGAAAAACCACTTTTCGCACTTGTGTTAGTGTTGAAAAACCACTTTTCGCACTTGTATTAGTGTGGAAAAACCACTTTTCGCACTTGTGTTAGTGTTGAAAAACCACTTTTTGTACTTGTGTCAGTGTTGAAAAACCACTTTTCGCACTTGTGTTAGTGTTGAAAAACCACTTTTCGCACTTGTGTTGGTGCAGAAAACCACTCGTGCACTTGTATTAGTGTGGAAAAACCACTTTTTGCACTTGTGATAGTGTTGAAAAACCACTTTTCGCACTTGTGTTAGTGTTGAAAAACCACTTTTCGCACTTGTGTTGGTGCAGGAAACCACTTTTGCACTTGTGTTAGTGTGGAAAAACCACTTTTCGCACTTGTGTTAGTGGTGAAAAACCACTTTTCGCACTTGTGGTAGTGTTGAAAAACCACTTTTCGCACTTGTGTTGGTGCAGGAAACCACTTTTGCACTTGTATTAGTGTGGAAAAAACACTTTTTGCACTTGTGATAGTGTTGAAAAACCACTTTTCGCACTTGTGTTAGTGTTGAAAACCACTTTTCGCACTTGTGTTGGTGCAGGAAACCAGTTTTGCACTTGTATTAGTGTGGAAAAACCACTTTTCGCACTTGTGTTAGTGTTGAAAAACCACTTTTGCACTTGTATTAGTGTGGAAAAAACATTTTTGCACTTGTGATAGTGTTGGAAAACCACTTTTTGAACTTCTGTTAGGGTTGAAAAACCACTTTTCGCACTTGTGTTGGTGCAGGAAACCACTTTTGCACTTGTATTAGTGTGGAAAAACCACTTTTCGCACTTGTGTTAGTGTTGAAAAACCACTTTTCGCACTTGTATTAGTGTGGAAAAAACACTTTTTGCACTTGTGATATAGTTGAAAAACCACTTCTCGCACTTGTGTTAGTGTTGAAAAACCACTTTTCGCAATTGTGTTGGTGCAGGAAACCACTTTTGCACTTGTATTATTGTGGAAAAACCACTTTTCGCAATTGTGTTAGTGTTGAAAAACCACTTTTCGCACTTGTGTTAGTGTTGAAAAACCACTTTTCGCACTTGTGTTAGTGTTGAAAAACCACTTTTCGCACTTGTGTTGGTGCAGGAAACCACTTTTGCACTTGTATTAGTGTGGAAAAAGCACTTTTTGCACTTGTGATAGTGTTGAAAAACCACTTTTCGCACTTGTGTGAGTGTTGAAAAACCACTTTTCGCACTTGTGTTAGTGTTGAAAAACCACTTTTCGCACTTGTGTCGGTGGAGGAAACCACTTTTGCACTTGTATTAGTGTGGAAAAACCACTTTTCGCACTTGTGTTAGTGTTGAAAAACCACTTTTCGCACTTGTATTAGTGTGGAAAAACCACTTTTCGCACTTGTGTTAGTGTTGAAAAACCACTTTTTGTACTTGTGTCAGTGTTGAAAAACCACTTTTCGCACTTGTGTTAGTGTTGAAAAACCACTTTTCGCACTTGTGTTGGTGCAGAAAACCACTCTTGCACTTGTATTAGTGTGGAAAAACCACTTTTTGCACTTGTGATAGTGTTGAAAAACCACTTTTCGCACTTGTGTTAGTGTTGAAAAACCACTTTTCGCACTAGTGTTGGTGCAGGAAACCACTTTTGCACTTGTGTTAGTGTGGAAAAACCACTTTTCGCACTTGTGTTAGTGGTGAAAAACCACTTTTCGCACTTGTGGTAGTGTTGAAAAACCACTTTTCGCACTTGTGTTGGTGCAGGAAACCACTTTTGCACTTGTATTAGTGTGGAAAAAACACTTTTTGCACTTGTGATAGTGTTGAAAAACCACTTTTCGCACTTGTGTTAGTGTTGAAAACCACTTTTCGCACTTGTGTTGGTGCAGGAAACCAGTTTTGCACTTGTATTAGTGTGGAAAAACCACTTTTCGCACTTGTGTTAGTGTTGAAAAACCACTTTTGCACTTGTATTAGTGTGGAAAAAACATTTTTGCACTTGTGATAGTGTTGGAAAACCACTTTTTGCACTTCTGTTAGGGTTGAAAAACCACTTTTCGCACTTGTGTTGGTGCAGGAAACCACTTTTGCACTTGTATTAGTGTGGAAAAACCACTTTTCGCACTTGTGTTAGTGTTGAAAAACCACTTTTCGCACTTGTATTAGTGTGGAAAAAACACTTTTTGCACTTGTGATATAGTTGAAAAACCACTTCTCGCACTTGTGTTAGTGTTGAAAAACCACTTTTCGCAATTGTGTTGGTGCAGGAAACCACTTTTGCACTTGTATTATTGTGGAAAAACCACTTTTCGCAATTGTGTTAGTGTTGAAAAACCACTTTTCGCACTTGTGTTAGTGTTGAAAAACCACTTTTCGCACTTGTGTTAGTGTTGAAAAACCACTTTTCGCACTTGTGTTGGTGCAGGAAACCACTTTTGCACTTGTATTAGTGTGGAAAAAGCACTTTTTGCACTTGTGATAGTGTTGAAAAACCACTTTTCGCACTTGTGTGAGTGTTGAAAAACCACTTTTCGCACTTGTGTTAGTGTTGAAAAACCACTTTTCGCACTTGTGTCGGTGGAGGAAACCACTTTTGCACTTGTATTAGTGTGGAAAAACCACTTTTCGCACTTGTGTTAGTGTTGAAAAACCACTTTTCGCACTTGTGTTGGTGCAGGAAACCACTTTTGCACTTGTATTAGTGTGGAAAAAACACTTTTTGCACTTGTGATAGTGTTGAAAAACCACTTTTCGCACTTGTGTTAGTGTTGAAAAACCACTTTTCACACTTGTGTTGGTGCAGGAAACCACTTTTGCACTTGTATTAATGTGGAAAAAACACTTTTTGCACTTGTGATAGTGTTGAAAAACCACTTTTCGCACTTGTGTTAGTGTTGAAAAACCACTTTTCGCACTTGTGTTGGTGCAGGAAACCACTTTTGCACTTGTATTAGTGTGGAAAAAACACTTTTTGCACTTGTGATAGTGTTGAAAAACCACTTTTCGCACTTGTGTTAGTGTTGAAAAACCACTTTTCGCACTTGTGTTGGTGCAGGAAACCACTTTTGCACTTGTATTGGTGTGGAAAAACCACTTTTCGCACTTGTGTTAGTGTTGAAAAACCACTTTTCGCACTTGTGTTAGTGTTGAAAAACAACTTTTCGCACTTGTGTTGGTGCAGGAAACCACTTTTGCACTTGTATTAGTGTGGAAAAACCACTTTTCGCACTTGTGTTAGTGTTGAAAAACCACTTTTCGCACTTGTGTTAGTGTTGAAAAACCACTTTTCGCACTTGTGTTGGTGCAGGAAACCACTTTTGCACTTGTATTAGTGTGGAAAAAACACTTTTTGCAATTGTGTTAGTGTTGAAAAACCACTTTTCGCACTTGTGTTAGTGTTGAAAAACCACTTTTCGCACTTGTGTTAGTGTTGAAAAACCACTTTTCGCACTTGTGTTGGTGCAGGAAACCACTATTGCACTTGTATTAGTGTGGAAAAACCACTTTTCGCAATTGTGTTAGTGTTGAAAAACCACTTTTCGCACTTGGGTTAGTGTTGAAAAATCACTTTTCGCACTTGTATTAGTGTTGAAAAACCACTTTTCGCACTTGTGTTGGTGCAGGAAACCACTTTTGCACTTGTATTAGTGTGGAAAAACCACTTTTCGCACATGTGTTAGTGTTGAAAAACCACTTTTCGCACTTGTGTTAGTGTTGAAAAACCACATTTCGCACTTGTGTTGGTGCAGGAAACCACTATTGCACTTGTATTGGTGTGGAAAAACCACTTTTCGCACTTGTGTTAGTGTTGAAAAACCACTTTTCGCACTTGTGTTAGTGTTGAAAAACCACTTTTCGCACTTGTGTTGGTGCAGGAAACCACTTTTGCACTTGTATTAGTGTGGAAAAAACACTTTTTGCACTTGTGATAGTGTTGAAAAACCACTTTTCGCACTTGTGTTAGTGTTGAAAACCACTTTTCGCACTTGTGTTAGTGTTGAAAACCACTTTTCGCACTTGTGTTGGTGCAGGAAACCACTTTTCGCACTTGTGTTGGTAAAGAAAACCACTTTTGCACTTGTATTAGTGTGGAAAAACCACTTTTCGCACTTGTGTTAGTGTTGAAAAACCACTTTTCGCACTTGTGTTAGGGTTGAAAAACCACTTTTTGCACTTGTGTTGGTGCAGAAACCCACTTTTGCACTTGTATTAGTGTGGAAAAACCACTTTTCGCACTTGTGTTAGTGTTGAAAAACCACTTTTCGCACTTGTATTAGTGTGGGAAAAACACTTTTTGCACTTGTGATAGAGTTGAAAAACCACTTCTCGCACTTGTGTTAGTGTTGAAAAACCACTTTTCGCACATGTGTTGGTGCAGGAAACCACTTTTGCACTTGTATTAGTGTGGAAAACCACTTTTCGCACATGTGTTAGTGTTGAAAAACCACTTTTCGCACTTGTGTTAGTGTTGAAAAGCCACTTTTCGCACTTGTGTTGGTGCAGGAAACCACTATTGCACTTGTATTGGTGTGGAAAAACCACTTTTCGCACTTGTGTTCGTGTTGAAAAACCACTTTTCGCACTTGTGTTGGTGCAGGAAACCACTTTTGCACTTGTATTAGTGTGGAAAAACACTTTTTGCACTTGTGATAGTGTTGAAAAACCACTTTTCGCACTTGTGTTAGTGTTGAAAAACCACTTTTTGCACTTGTGTTGTTGCAGGAAACCACTTTTGCACTTGTATTAGTGTGGAAAACCACTTTTCGCACTTGTGTTAGTGTTGAAAAACCACTTCTCGCACTTGTGTTAGTGTTGAAAAACCACTTTTCGCACTTGGGTTGGTGCAGGAAACCACTTTTGCACTTGTATTAGTGTGGAAAAACCACCGTTCGCACATGTGTTAGTGTTGAAAATCCACTTTTCGCACTTGTGTTAGTGTTGAAAAACCACTTTTCGCAGTTGTGTTGGTGAAGGAAACCACTTTGGCACTTGTATTGGTGTGGAAAAACCACTTTTCGCACTTGTGTTAGTGTTGAAAAACCACTTTTCGCACTTGTGTTAGTATTGAAAAACAAATTTTCGCACTTGTGTTGGTGCAGGAAACCACTTTTGCACTTGTATTAGTGTGGAAAAACCACTTTTCGCACTTGTGTTAGTGTTGAAAAACCACTTTTCGCACTTGTGTTAGTGTTGAAAAACCACTTTTCGCACTTGTGTTAGTGCAGGAAACCACTTTTGCACTTGTATTAGTGTGGAAAAAACACTTTTTGCACATGTGATAGTGTTGAAAAACCAATTTTGCACATATGTTAGTGTTGAAAAACCACTTTTCGCACTGTTAGTGTTGAAAAACCACTTTTCGCACTTGTATTAGTGTGGAAAAACCACTTTTCGCACTTGTGTTAGTGTTGAAAAACCACTTTTCGCACCTGTGTTAGTGTTGAAAAACCACTTTTCGCACTTGTATTAGTGTGGAATAACCACTTTTTGCACTTGTGTTAGTGTTGAAAAACCACTTTTCGCACTAGTGTCAGTGTTGAAAAATCACTTTTCGCACTTGTGTTAGTGTTGAAAAACCACTTTTCGCACTTGTGTTGGTTCAGGAAACCACTTTTGCACTTGTATTAGTGTGGAAAAAACACTTTTTGCACTTGTGATAGTGTTGAAAAACCACTTTTCGCACTTGTGTTAGTGTTGAAAAACCACTTTTCGCACTTGTGTTAGTGTTGAAAAACCACTTTTCGCACTTGTGTTGGTGCAGGAAACCACTTTTGCACTTGTATTAGTGTGGAAAAAGCACTTTTTGCACTTGTGATAGTGTTGAAAAACCACTTTTCGCACTTGTGTGAGTGTTGAAAAACCACTTTTCGCACTTGTGTTAGTGTTGAAAAACCACTTTTCGCACTTGTGTCGGTGCAGGAAACCACTTTTGCACTTGTATTAGTGTGGAAAAACCACTTTTCGCACTTGTGTTAGTGTTGAAAAACCACTTTTCGCACTTGTGTTGGTGCAGGAAACCACTTTTGCCCTTGTATTAGTGTGGAAAAAACACTTTTTGCACTTGTGATAGTGTTGAAAAACCACTTTTCGCACATGTGTTCGTGTTGAAAAACCACTTTTCGCACTTGTGTTAGTGTTGAAAAACCACTTTTCGCACTTGTGTTAGTGTTGAAAAACCACTTTTCACACTTGTGTTGGTGCAGGAAACCACTTTTGCGCTTGTATTGGTGTGGAAAAAACACTTTTTGCACTTCTGATAGTGTTGAAAAACCACATTTCGCACTTGTGTTAGTGTTGAAAAACCACTTTTGCACTTGTATTAGTGTGGAAAAACCACTTTTCGCACTTGTGTTAGTGTTGAAAAACCACTTTTCGCACTTGTGTTAGGGTTGAAAAACCACTTTTTGCACTTGTGTTGGTGCAGAAACCCACTTTTGCACTTGTATTAGTGTGGAAAAACCACTTTTCGCACTTGTGTTAGTGTTGAAAAACCACTTTTCGCACTTGTATTAGTGTGGAAAAAACACTTTTTGCACTTGTGATAGAGTTGAAAAACCACTTTTCGCACTTGTGTTAGTGTTGAAAAGCCACTTTTCGCACTTGTGTTGGTGCAGGAAACCACTATTGCACTTGTATTGGTGTGGAAAAACCACTTTTCGCACTTGTGTTAGTGTTGAAAAACCACTTTTCGCACTTGTGTTAGTGTTGAAAAACCACTTTTCGCACTTGTGTTGGTGCAGGAAACCACTTTTGCAATTGCATTAGTGTGGAAAAACACTTTTTGCACTTGTGATAGTGTTGAAAAACCACTTTTCGCACTTGTGTTAGTGTTGAAAAACCACTTTTTGCACTTGTGTTGTTGCAGGAAACCACTTTTGCACTTGTATTAGTGTGGAAAACCACTTTTCGCACTTGTGTTAGTGTTGAAAAACCACTTCTGGCACTTGTGTTAGTGTTGAAAAACCACTTTTCGCACTTGGGTTGGTGCAGGAAACCACTTTTGCACTTGTATTAGTGTGGAAAAACCACCGTTCGCACATGTGTTAGTGTTGAAAAACCACTTTTCGCACTTGTGTTAGTGTTGAAAAACCACTTTTCGCAGTTGTGTTGGTGCAGGAAACCACTTTGGCACTTGTATTGGTGTGGAAAAACCACTTTTCGCACTTGTGTTAGTGTTGAAAAACCACTTTTCGCACTTGTGTTAGTATTGAAAAACAACTTTTCGCACTTGTGTTGGTGCAGGAAACCACTTTTGCACTTGTATTAGTGTGGAAAAACCACTTTTCGCACTTGTGTTAGTGTTGAAAAACCACTTTTCGCACTTGTGTTAGTATTGAAAAACCACTTTTCGCACTTGTGTTAGTGCAGGAAACCACTTTTGCACCTGTATTAGTGTGGAAAAAACACTTTTTGCACATGTGATAGTGTTGAAAAACCAATTTTGCACTTGTGTTAGTGTTGAAAAACCACTTTTCGCACTGTGTTAGTGTTGAAAAACCACTTTTCGCACTTGTATTAGTGTGGAAAAACCACTTTTCGCACTTGCGTTACTGTTGAAAAACCACTTTTCACACTTGTGTTAGTGTTGAAAAACCACTTTTCGCACTTGTGTTGGTGCAGGAAACAACTTTTGCACTTGTATTAGTGTGGAAAAAACACTTTTTGCACTTGTGTTGGTGCAGGAAACCACTATTGCACTTGTATTGGTGTGGAAAAACCACTTTTCGCACTTGTGTTAGTGTTGAAAAACCACTTTTCGCACTTGTGTTGGTGCAGGAAACCACTTTTGCAATTGTATTAGTGTGGAAAAACACTTTTTGCACTTGTGATAGTGTTGAAAAACCACTTTTCGCACTTGTGTTAGTGTTGAAAAACCACTTTTTGCACTTGTGTTGTTGCAGGAAACCACTTTTGCACTTGTATTAGTGTGGAAAACCACTTTTCGCACTTGTGTTAGTGTTGAAAAACCACTTCTCGCACTTGTGTTAGTGTTGAAAAACCACTTTTCGCACTTGGGTTGGTGCAGGAAACCACTTTTGCACTTGTATTAGTGTGGAAAAACCACCGTTCGCACATGTGTTAGTGTTGAAAATCCACTTTTCGCACTTGTGTTAGTGTTGAAAAACCACTTTTCGCAGTTGTGTTGGTGCAGGAAACCACTTTGGCACTTGTATTGGTGTGGAAAAACCACTTTTCGCACTTGTGTTAGTGTTGAAAAACCACTTTTCGCACTTGTGTTAGTATTGAAAAACAAATTTTCGCACTTGTGTTGGTGCAGGAAACCACTTTTGCACTTGTATTAGTGTGGAAAAACCACTTTTCGCACTTGTGTTAGTGTTGAAAAACCACTTTTCGCACTTGTGTTAGTGTTGAAAAACCACTTTTCGCACTTGTGTTAGTGTTGAAAAACCACTTTTCGCACTTGTGTTAGTATTGAAAAACCACTTTTCGCACTTGTGTTAGTGCAGGAAACCACTTTTGCACTTGTATTAGTGTGGAAAAACACTTTTTGCACATGTGATAGTGTTGAAAAACCAATTTTGCACTTGTGTTAGTGTTGAAAAACCACTTTTCGCACTGTGTTAGTGTTGAAAAACCACTTTTCGCACTTGTATTAGTGTGGAAAAACCACTTTTCGCACTTGTGTTACTGTTGAAAAACCACTTTTCACACTTGTGTTAGTGTTGAAAAACCACTTTTCGCACTTGTGTTGGTGCAGGAAACAACTTTTGCACTTGTATTAGTGTGGAAAAAACACTTTTTGCACTTGTGATAGTGTTGAAAAACCACTTTTCGCACTTGTGTTAGTGCAGGAAACCACTTTTGCACTTGTATTAGTGTGGAAAAACCACTTTTTGCACTTGTGATAGTGTTGAAAAACCACTTTTCGCACTTGTGTTAGTGTTGAAAAACCACTTTTCGCACTTGTGTTGGTGCAGGAAACCACTTTTGCACTTGTATTAGTGTGGAAAAAACACTTTTTGCACTTGTGATAGTGTTGAAAAACCACTTTTCGCCCTTGTGTTAGTGTTGAAAAACCACTTTTCGCACTTGTGTTAGTGTTGAAAAACCACTTTTCGCACTTGTGTTGGTGCAGGAAACCACTTTTGCCCTTGTATTAGTGTGGAAAAAACACTTTTTGCACTTGTGATAGTGTTGAAAAACCACTTTTCGCACTTGTGTTAGTGTTGAAAAACCACTTTTCGCACTTGTGTTGGTGCAGGAAACCACTTTTGCACTTGTATTAGTGTGGAAAAAACACTTTTTGCACTTGTGATAATGTTGAAAAACCACTTTTCGCACTTGTGTTAGTGTTGAAAAACCACTTTTCGCACTTGTGTTAGTGTTGAAAAACCACTTTTCGCACTTGTGTTGGTGCAGGAAACCACTTTTGCACTTGTATTAGTGTGGAAAAAACACTTTTTGCACTTGTGATAGTGTTGAAAAACCACTTTTTGCACTTGTGTTAGTGTTGAAAAACCACTTTTCGCACTTGTGTTGGTGCAGGAAACCACTTTTGCACTTGTATTAGTGTGGAAAAACCACTTTTCGCACTTGTGTTAGTGTTGAAAAACCACTTTTCGCACTTGTGTTCGTGTTGAAAAACCACTTTTCGCACTTGTGTTGGTGCAGGAAACCACTTTTGCACTTGTATTAGTGTGGAAAAAACACTTTTTGCACTTGTGATAGTGTTGAAAAACCACTTTTCGCACTTGTGTTAGTGTTGAAAAACCACTTTTCGCACTTGTGTTAGTGTTGAAAGACCACTTTTCGCACTTGTGTTGGTGCAGGAAACCACTTTTGCACTTGTATTAATGTGGAAAAAACACTTTTCGCACTTGTATTAGTGTGGAAAAACCACTTTTCGCACTTGTGTTCGTGTTGAAAAACCACTTTTCGCACTTGTGTTGGTGCAGGAAACAACTTTTGCACTTGTATTAGTGTGGAAAAAACACTTTTTGCACTTGTGATAGTGTTGAAAAACCACTTTTCGCACTTGTGTTAGTGTTGCAAAACCACTTTTCGCACTTGTGTTGGTGCAGGAAACCACTTTTGCACTTGTATTAGTGTGGAAAAACCACTTTTTGCACTTGTGATAGTGTTGAAAAACCACTTTTCGCACTTGTGTTCGTGTTGAAAAAACACTTTTCGCACTTGTGTTGGTGCAGGAAACCACTTTTGCACTTGTATTAGTGTGGAAAAAACACTTTTTGCACTTGTGATAGTGTTGAAAAACCACTTTTCGCACTTGTGTTAGTGTTGAAAAACCACTTTTGCACTTGTATTAGTGTGGAAAAAACACTTTTTGCACTTGTGATAGTGTTGAAAAAACACTTTTCGCACTTGTGTTAGTGTTGAAAAACCACTTTTCGCACTTGTGTTAGTGTTGAAAAACCACTTTTCGCACTTGTGTTGGTGCAGGAAACCACTTTTGCCCTTGTATTAGTGTGGAAAAAACACTTTTTGCACTTGTGATAGTGTTGAAAAACCACTTTTCGCACTTGTGTTAGTGTTGAAAAACCACTTTTCGCACTTGTGTTGGTGCAGGAAACCACTTTTGCACTTGTATTAGTGTGGAAAAAACACTTTTTGCACTTGTGATAGTGTTGAAAAACCACTTTTCGCACTTGTGTTAGTGTTGAAAAACCACTTTTCGCACTTGTGTTAGTGTTGAAAAACCACTTTTCGCACTTGTGTTGGTGCAGGAAACCACTTTTGCACTTGTATTAGTGTGGAAAAAACACTTTTTGCACTTGTGATAGTGTTGAAAAACCACTTTTTGCACTTGTGTTAGTGTTGAAAAACCACTTTTCGCACTTGTGTTGGTGCAGGAAACCACTTTTGCACTTGTATTAGTGTGGAAAAACCACTTTTCGCACTTGTGTTAGTGTTGAAAAACCACTTTTCGCACTTGTGTTCGTGTTGAAAAACCACTTTTCGCACTTGTGTTGGTGCAGGAAACCACTTTTGCACTTGTATTAGTGTGGAAAAAACACTTTTTGCACTTGTGATAGTGTTGAAAAACCACTTTTCGCACTTGTGTTAGTGTTGAAAAACCACTTTTCGCACTTGTGTTAGTGTTGAAAAACCACTTTTCGCACTTGTGTTGGTGCAGGAAACCACTTTTGCACTTGTATTAATGTGGAAAAAACACTTTTTGCACTTGTGATAGTGTTGAAAAACCACTTTTCGCACTTGTGTTAGTGTTGAAAAACCACTTTTCGCACTTGTGTTGGTGCAGGAAACCACTTTTGCACTTGTATTAGTGTGGGAAAAACACTTTTCGCACTTGTGTTAGTGTTGAAAAACCACTTTTCGCACTTGTGTTAGTGTTGAAAAACCACTTTTCGCACTTGTGTTGGTGCAGGAAACCACTTTTCGCACTTGTATTAGTGTGGAAAAACCACTTTTCGCACTTGTGTTCGTGTTGAAAAACCACTTTTCGCACTTGTGTTGGTGCAGGAAACAACTTTTGCACTTGTATTAGTGTGGAAAAAACACTTTTTGCACTTGTGATAGTGTTGAAAAACCACTTTTCGCACTTGTGTTAGTGTTGCAAAACCACTTTTCGCACTTGTGTTGGTGCAGGAAACCACTTTTGCACTTGTATTAGTGTGGAAAAACCACTTTTTGCACTTGTGATAGTGTTGAAAAACCACTTTTCGCACTTGTGTTCGTGTTGAAAAAACACTTTTCGCACTTGTGTTGGTGCAGGAAACCACTTTTGCACTTGTATTAGTGTGGAAAAAACACTTTTTGCACTTGTGATAGTGTTGAAAAACCACTTTTCGCACTTGTGTTAGTGTTGAAAAACCACTTTTGCACTTGTATTAGTGTGGAAAAAACACTTTTTGCACTTGTGATAGTGTTGAAAAAACACTTTTCGCACTTGTGTTAGTGTTGAAAAACCACTTTTCGCACTTGTGTTAGTGTTGAAAAACCACTTTTCGCACTTGTGTTGGTGCAGGAAACCACTTTTGCCCTTGTATTAGTGTGGAAAAAACACTTTTTGCACTTGTGATAGTGTTGAAAAACCACTTTTCGCACTTGTGTTAGTGTTGAAAAACCACTTTTCGCACTTGTGTTGGTGCAGGAAACCACTTTTGCACTTGTATTAGTGTGGAAAAAACACTTTTTGCACTTGTGATAGTGTTGAAAAACCACTTTTCGCACTTGTGTTATTGTTGAAAAGCCACTTTTCGCACTTGTGTTAGTGTTGAAAAACCACTTTTCGCACTTGTGTTGGTGCAGGAAACCACTTTTGCACTTGTATTAGTGTGGAAAAAACACTTTTTGCACTTGTGATAGTGTTGAAAAACCACTTTTCGCACTTGTGTTAGTGTTGAAAAACCACTTTTCGCACTTGTGTTGGTGCAGGAAACCACTTTTGCACTTGTATTAGTGTGGAAAAACCACTTTTCGCACTTGTGTTAGTGTTGAAAAACCACTTTTCGCACTTGTGTTCGTGTTGAAAAACCACTTTTCGCACTTGTGTTGGTGCAGGAAACCACTTTTGCACTTGTATTAGTGTGGAAAAAACACTTTTTGCACTTGTGATAGTGTTGAAAAACCACTTTTCGCACTTGTGTTAGTGTTGAAAAACCACTTTTCGCACTTGTGTTAGTGTTGAAAAACCACTTTTCGCACTTGCGTTGGTGCAGGAAACCACTTTTGCACTTGTATTAATGTGGAAAAAACACTTTTTGCACTTGTGATAGTGTTGAAAAACCACTTTTCGCACTTGTGTTAGTGTTGAAAAACCACTTTTCGCACTTGTGTTGGTGCAGGAAACCACTTTTGCACATGTATTAGTGTGGGAAAAACACTTTTCGCACTTGTGTTAGTGTTGAAAAACCACTTTTCGCACTTGTGTTAGTGTTGAAAAACCACTTTTCGCACTTGTGTTGGTGCAGGAAACCACTTTTGCACTTATATTAGTGTGGAAAAACCACTTTTCGCACTTGTGTTAGTGTTGAAAAACCACTTTTCGCACTTGTGTTGGTGCAGGAAACCACTTTTGCACTTGTATTAGTGTGGAAAAAACACTTTTCGCACTTGTGTTGTTGCAGGAAACCACTTTTGCACTTGTATTAGTGTGGAAAACCACTTTTCGCACTTGTGTTAGTGTTGAAAAACCACTTCTCGCACTTGTGTTAGTGTTGAAAAACCACTTTTCGCTCTTGTGTTGGTGCAGGAAACCACTTTTGCACTTGTATTAGTGTGGAAAAACCACTTTTCGCAATTGTGTTAGTGTTGAAAAACCACTTTTCGCACTTGGGTTGGTGCAGGAAACCACTTTTGCACTTGTATTAGTGTGGAAAAACCACCGTTCGCACATGTGTTAGTGTTGAAAAACCACTTTTCGCACTTGTGTTAGTGTTGAAAAACCACTTTTCGCACTTGTGTTTGTGCAGGAAACCACTTTTGCACTTGTATTAGTGTGGAAAAAACACTTTTTGCACATGTGATAGTGTTGAAAAACCACTTTTCGCACTTGTGTTAGTGTTGAAAAACAACTTTTCGCACTTGTATTAGTGTGGAAAAATCACTTTTCGCACTTGTGTTAGTGTTGAAAAACCACTTTTTGCACTTGTGTCAGTGTTGAAAAACCACTTTTCGCACTTGTGTTGGTGCAGGAAACCACTTTTGCACTTGTATTAGTGTGGAAAAAACACTTTTTGCACTTGTGATAGTGTTGAAAAACCACTTTTTGCACTTGTGTTAGTGTTGAAAAACCACTTTTCGCACTTGTGTTGGTGCAGGAAACCACTTTTGCACTTGTATTAGTGTGGAAAAACACTTTTTGCACTTGTGATAATGTTGAAAAACCACTTTTCGCACTTGTGTTAGTGTTGAAAAACCACTTTTCGCACTTGTGTTAGTGTTGAAAAACCACTTTTCGCACTTGTGTTGGTGCAGGAAACCACTTTTGCACTTGTATTAGTGTGGAAAAAACACTTTTTGCACTTGTGATAGTGTTGAAAAAACACTTTTTGCACTTGTGTTAGTGTTGAAAAACCACTTTTCGCACTTGTGTTGGTGCAGGAAACCACTTTTGCACTTGTATTAGTGTGGAAAAACCACTTTTCGCACTTGTGTTAGTGTTGAAAAACCACTTTTCGCACTTGTGTTCGTGTTGAAAAACCACTTTTCGCACTTGTGTTGGTGCAGGAAACCACTTTTGCACTTGTATTAGTGTGGAAAAAACACTTTTTGCACTTGTGATAGTGTTGAAAAACCACTTTTCGCACTTGTGTTAGTGTTGAAAAACCACTTTTCGCACTTGTGTTAGTGTTGAAAAACCACTTTTCGCACTTGTGTTGGTGCAGGAAACCACTTTTGCACTTGTATTAATGTGGAAAAAACACTTTTTGCACTTGTGATAGTGTTGAAAAACCACTTTTCGCACTTGTGTTAGTGTTGAAAAACCACTTTTCGCACTTGTGTTGGTGCAGGAAACCACTTTTGCACTTGTATTAGTGTGGGAAAAACACTTTTCGCACTTGTGTTAGTGTTGAAAAACCACTTTTCGCACTTGTGTTAGTGTTGAAAAACCACTTTTCGCACTTGTGTTGGTGCAGGAAACCACTTTTCGCACTTGTATTAGTGTGGAAAAACCACTTTTCGCACTTGTGTTAGTGTTGAAAAACCACTTTTCGCACTTGTGTTGGTGCAGGAAACAACTTTTGCACTTGTATTAGTGTGGAAAAAACACTTTTTGCACTTGTGATAGTGTTGAAAAACCACTTTTCGCACTTGTGTTAGTGTTGCAAAACCACTTTTCGCACTTGTGTTGGTGCAGGAAACCACTTTTGCACTTGTATTAGTGTGGAAAAACCACTTTTTGCACTTGTGATAGTGTTGAAAAACCACTTTTCGCACTTGTGTTCGTGTTGAAAAACCACTTTTCGCACTTGTGTTGGTGCAGGAAACCACTTTTGCACTTGTATTAGTGTAGAAAAAACACTTTTTGCACTTGTGATAGTGTTGAAAAACCACTTTTCGCACTTGTGTTAGTGTTGAAAAACCACTTTTGCACTTGTATTAGTGTGGAAAAAACACTTTTTGCACTTGTGATAGTGTTGAAAAAACACTTTTCGCACTTGTGTTAGTGTTGAAAAACCACTTTTCGCACTTGTGTTAGTGTTGAAAAACCACTTTTCGCACTTGTGTTGGTGCAGGAAACCACTTTTGCCCTTGTATTAGTGTGGAAAAAACACTTTTTGCACTTGTGATAGTGTTGAAAAACCACTTTTCGCACTTGTGTTAGTGTTGAAAAACCACTTTTTGCACTTGTGTTGGTGCAGGAAACCACTTTTGCACTTGTATTAGTGTGGAAAAAACACTTTTTGCACTTGTGATAGTGTTGAAAAACCACTTTTCGCACTTGTGTTAGTGTTGAAAAGCCACTTTTCGCACTTGTGTTAGTGTTGAAAAACCACTTTTCGCACTTGTGTTGGTGCAGGAAACCACTTTTGCACTTGTATTAGTGTGGAAAAAACACTTTTTGCACTTGTGATAGTGTTGAAAAACCACTTTTCGCACTTGTGTTAGTGTTGAAAAACCACTTTTTGCACTTGTGTTGGTGCAGGAAACCACTTTTGCACTTGTATTAGTGTGGAAAAACCACTTTTCGCACTTGTGTTAGTGTTGAAAAACCACTTTTCGCACTTGTGTTCGTGTTGAAAAACCACTTTTCGCACTTGTGTTGGTGCAGGAAACCACTTTTGCACTTGTATTAGTGTGGAAAAAACACTTTTTGCACTTGTGATAGTGTTGAAAAACCACTTTTCGCACTTGTGTTAGTGTTGAAAAACCACTTTTCGCACTTGTGTTAGTGTTGAAAAACCACTTTTCGCACTTGCGTTGGTGCAGGAAACCACTTTTGCACTTGTATTAATGTGGAAAAAACACTTTTTGCACTTGTGATAGTGTTGAAAAACCACTTTTCGCACTTGTGTTAGTGTTGAAAAACCACTTTTCGCACTTGTGTTGGTGCAGGAAACCACTTTTGCACTTGCATTAGTGTGGGAAAAACACTTTTCGCACTTGTGTTAGTGTTGAAAAACCACTTTTCGCACTTGTGTTAGTGTTGAAAAACCACTTTTCGCACTTGTGTTGGTGCAGGAAACCACTTTTGCACTTATATTAGTGTGGAAAAACCACTTTTCGCACTTGTGTTAGTGTTGAAAAACCACTTTTCGCACTTGTGTTGGTGCAGGAAACCACTTTTGCACTTGTATTAGTGTGGAAAAAACACTTTTCGCACTTGTGTTGTTGCAGGAAACCACTTTTGCACTTGTATTAGTGTGGAAAACCACTTTGCGCACTTGTGTTAGTGTTGAAAAACCACTTCTCGCACTTGTGTTAGTGTTGAAAAACCACTTTTCGCACTTGTGTTGGTGCAGGAAACCACTTTTGCACTTGTATTAGTGTGGAAAAACCACTTTTCGCAATTGTGTTAGTGTTGAAAAACCACTTTTCGCACTTGGGTTGGTGCAGGAAACCACTTTTGCACTTGTATTAGTGTGGAAAAACCACCGTTCGCACATGTGTTAGTGTTGAAAAACCACTTTTCGCACTTGTGTTAGTGTTGAAAAACCACTTTTCGCACTTGTGTTTGTGCAGGAAACCACTTTTGCACTTGTATTAGTGTGGAAAAAACACTTTTTGCACATGTGATAGTGTTGAAAAACCACTTTTCGCACTTGTGTTAGTGTTGAAAAACAACTTTTCGCACTTGTATTAGTGTGGAAAAATCACTTTTCGCACTTGTGTTAGTGTTGAAAAACCACTTTTTGCACTTGTGTCAGTGTTGAAAAACCACTTTTCGCACTTGTGTTAGTGTTGAAAAACCACTTTTCGCACTTGTGTTGGTGCAGGAAACCACTTTTACACTTGTATTAGTGTGGAAAAACCACTTTTTGCACTTGTGATAGTGTTGAAAAACCACTTTTCGCACTTGTGTTAGTGTTGAAAAACCACTTTTCGCACTTGTGTTGGTGCAGGAAACCACTTTTGCACTTGTGTTAGTGTGGAAAAACCACTTTTCGCACTTGTGTTAGTGTTGAAAAACCACTTTTCGCACTTGTGGTAGTGTTGAAAAACCACTTTTCGCACTTGTGTTGGTGCAGGAAACCACTTTTGCACTTGTATTAGTGTGGAAAAAACACTTTTTGCACTTGTGATAGTGTTGAAAAACCACTTTTCGCACTTGTGTTAGTGTTGAAAAACCACTTTTCGCACTTGTGTTGGTGCAGGAAACCAGTTTTGCACTTGTATTAGTGTGGAAAAACCACTTTTCGCACTTGTGTTAGTGTTGAAAAACCACTTTTGCACTTGTATTAGTGTGGAAAAAACATTTTTGCACTTGTGATAGTGTTGGAAAACCACTTTTTGCACTTCTGTTAGGGTTGAAAAACCACTTTTCGCACTTGTGTTGGTGCAGGAAACCACTTTTGCACTTGTATTAGTGTGGAAAAACCACTTTTCGCACTTGTGTTAGTGTTGAAAAACCACTTTTCGCACTTGTATTAGTGTGGAAAAAACACTTTTTGCACTTGTGATATAGTTGAAAAACCACTTCTCGCACTTGTGTTAGTGTTGAAAAACCACTTTTCGCACTTGTGTTGGTGCAGGAAACCACTTTTGCACTTGTATTATTGTGGAAAAACCACTTTTCGCAATTGTGTTAGTGTTGAAAAACCACTTTTCGCACTTGTGTTAGTGTTGAAAAACCACTTTTCGCACTTGTGTTAGTGTTGAAAAACCACTTTTCGCACTTGTGTTGGTGCAGGAAACCACTTTTGCACTTGTATTAGTGTGGAAAAAACACTTTTCGCACTTGTGTTAGTGTTGAAAAATCACTTTTCGCACTTGTATTAGTGTGGAAAAACCACTTTTCGCAATTGTGTTAGTGTTGAAAAACCACTTTTCGCACTTGTGTTAGTGTTGAAAAACCACTTTTCGCACTTGTGTTGGTGCAGGAAACCACTTTTGCACTTATATTAGTGTGGAAAAACCACTTTTCACACTTGTGTTAGTGTTGAAAAACCACTTTTCGCACTTGTGTTGGTGCAGGAAACCACTTTTGCACTTGTATTAGTGTGGAAAAAACACTTTTCGCACTTGTGTTGTTGCAGGAAACCACTTTTGCACTTGTATTAGTGTGGAAAACCACTTTTCGCACTTGTGTTAGTGTTGAAAAACCACTTCTCGCACTTGTGTTAGTGTTGAAAAACCACTTTTCGCACTTGTGTTGGTGCAGGAAACCACTTTTGCACTTGTATTAGTGTGGAAAAACCACTTTTCGCAATTGTGTTAGTGTTGAAAAACCACTTTTCGCACTTGGGTTGGTGCAGGAAACCACTTTTGCACTTGTATTAGTGTGGAAAAACCACCGTTCGCACATGTGTTAGTGTTGAAAAACCACTTTTCGCACTTGTGTTAGTGTTGAAAAACCACTTTTCGCACTTGTGTTTGTGCAGGAAACCACTTTTGCACTTGTATTAGTGTGGAAAAAACACTTTTTGCACATGTGATAGTGTTGAAAAACCACTTTTCGCACTTGTGTTAGTGTTGAAAAACAACTTTTCGCACTTGTATTAGTGTGGAAAAATCACTTTTCGCACTTGTGTTAGTGTTGAAAAACCACTTTTTGCACTTGTGTCAGTGTTGAAAAACCACTTTTCGCACTTGTGTTAGTGTTGAAAAACCACTTTTCGCACTTGTGTTGGTGCAGGAAACCACTTTTACACTTGTATTAGTGTGGAAAAACCACTTTTTGCACTTGTGATAGTGTTGAAAAACCACTTTTCGCACTTGTGTTAGTGTTGAAAAACCACTTTTCGCACTTGTGTTGGTGCAGGAAACCACTTTTGCACTTGTGTTAGTGTGGAAAAACCACTTTTCGCACTTGTGTTAGTGTTGAAAAACCACTTTTCGCACTTGTGGTAGTGTTGAAAAACCACTTTTCGCACTTGAGTTGGTGCAGGAAACCACTTTTGCACTTGTATTAGTGTGGAAAAAACACTTTTTGCACTTGTGATAGTGTTGAAAAACCACTTTTCGCACTTGTGTTAGTGTTGAAAAACCACTTTTCGCACTTGTTTTGGTGCAGGAAACCAGTTTTGCACTTGTATTAGTGTGGAAAAACCACTTTTCGCACTTGTGTTAGTGTTGAAAAACCACTTTTGCACTTGTATTAGTGTGGAAAAAACATTTTTGCACTTGTGATAGTGTTGGAAAACCACTTTTTGCACTTCTGTTAGGGTTGAAAAACCACTTTTCGCACTTGTGTTGGTGCAGGAAACCACTTTTGCACTTGTATTAGTGTGGAAAAACCACTTTTCGCACTTGTGTTAGTGTTGAAAAACCACTTTTCGCACTTGTATTAGTGTGGAAAAAACACTTTTTGCACTTGTGATATAGTTGAAAAACCACTTCTCGCACTTGTGTTAGTGTTGAAAAACCACTTTTCGCACTTGTGTTGGTGCAGGAAACCACTTTTGCACTTGTATTATTGTGGAAAAACCACTTTTCGCAATTGTGTTAGTGTTGAAAAACCACTTTTCGCACTTGTGTTAGTGTTGAAAAACCACTTTTCGCACTTGTGTTAGTGTTGAAAAACCACTTTTCGCACTTGTGTTGGTGCAGGAAACCACTTTTGCACTTGTATTAGTGTGGAAAAAACACTTTTCGCACTTGTGTTAGTGTTGAAAAATCACTTTTCGCACTTGTATTAGTGTGGAAAAACCACTTTTCGCAATTGTGTTAGTGTTGAAAAACCACTTTTCGCACTTGTGTTAGTGTTGAAAAACCACTTTTCGCACTTGTGTTGGTGCAGGAAACCACTTTTGCACTTATATTAGTGTGGAAAAACCACTTTTCGCACTTGTGTTAGTGTTGAAAAACCACTTTTCGCACTTGTGTTGGTGCAGGAAACCACTTTTGCACTTGTATTAGTGTGGAAAAAACACTTTTCGCACTTGTGTTGTTGCAGGAAACCACTTTTGCACTTGTATTAGTGTGGAAAACCACTTTTCGCACTTGTGTTAGTGTTGAAAAACCACTTCTCGCACTTGTGTTAGTGTTGAAAAACCACTTTTCGCACTTGTGTTGGTGCAGGAAACCACTTTTGCACTTGTATTAGTGTGGAAAAACCACTTTTCGCAATTGTGTTAGTGTTGAAAAACCACTTTTCGCACTTGGGTTGGTGCAGGAAACCACTTTTGCACTTGTATTAGTGTGGAAAAACCACCGTTCGCACATGTGTTAGTGTTGAAAAACCACTTTTCGCACTTGTGTTAGTGTTGAAAAACCACTTTTCGCACTTGTGTTTGTGCAGGAAACCACTTTTGCACTTGTATTAGTGTGGAAAAAACACTTTTTGCACATGTGATAGTGTTGAAAAACCACTTTTCGCACTTGTGTTAGTGTTGAAAAACAACTTTTCGCACTTGTATTAGTGTGGAAAAATCACTTTTCGCACTTGTGTTAGTGTTGAAAAACCACTTTTTGCACTTGTGTCAGTGTTGAAAAACCACTTTTCGCACTTGTGTTAGTGTTGAAAAACCACTTTTCGCACTTGTGTTGGTGCAGGAAACCACTTTTACACTTGTATTAGTGTGGAAAAACCACTTTTTGCACTTGTGATAGTGTTGAAAAACCACTTTTCGCACTTGTGTTAGTGTTGAAAAACCACTTTTCGCACTTGTGTTGGTGCAGGAAACCACTTTTGCACTTGTGTTAGTGTGGAAAAACCACTTTTCGCACTTGTGTTAGTGTTGAAAAACCACTTTTCGCACTTGTGGTAGTGTTGAAAAACCACTTTTCGCACTTGTGTTGGTGCAGGAAACCACTTTTGCACTTGTATTAGTGTGGAAAAAACACTTTTTGCACTTGTGATAGTGTTGAAAAACCACTTTTCGCACTTGTGTTAGTGTTGAAAAACCACTTTTCGCACTTGTGTTGGTGCAGGAAACCAGTTTTGCACTTGTATTAGTGTGGAAAAACCACTTTTCGCACTTGTGTTAGTGTTGAAAAACCACTTTTGCACTTGTATTAGTGTGGAAAAAACATTTTTGCACTTGTGATAGTGTTGGAAAACCACTTTTTGCACTTCTGTTAGGGTTGAAAAACCACTTTTCGCACTTGTGTTGGTGCAGGAAACCACTTTTGCACTTGTATTAGTGTGGAAAAACCACTTTTCGCACTTGTGTTAGTGTTGAAAAACCACTTTTCGCACTTGTATTAGTGTGGAAAAAACACTTTTTGCACTTGTGATATAGTTGAAAAACCACTTCTCGCACTTGTGTTAGTGTTGAAAAACCACTTTTCGCACTTGTGTTGGTGCAGGAAACCACTTTTGCACTTGTATTATTGTGGAAAAACCACTTTTCGCAATTGTGTTAGTGTTGAAAAACCACTTTTCGCACTTGTGTTAGTGTTGAAAAACCACTTTTCGCACTTGTGTTAGTGTTGAAAAACCACTTTTCGCACTTGTGTTGGTGCAGGAAACCACTTTTGCACTTGTATTAGTGTGGAAAAAACACTTTTCGCACTTGTGTTAGTGTTGAAAAATCACTTTTCGCACTTGTATTAGTGTGGAAAAACCACTTTTCGCAATTGTGTTAGTGTTGAAAAACCACTTTTCGCACTTGTGTTAGTGTTGAAAAACCACTTTTCGCACTTGTGTTGGTGCAGGAAACCACTTTTGCCCTTGTATTAGTGTGGAAAAAACACTTTTTGCACTTGTGATAGTGTTGAAAAACCACTTTTCGCACTTGTGTTAGTGTTGAAAAACCACTTTTCGCACTTGTGTTGGTGCAGGAAACCACTTTTGCACTTGTATTAGTGTGGAAAAACCACTTTTCGCACTTGTGTTAGTGTTGAAAAACCACTTTTCGCACTTGTGTTCGTGTTGAAAAACCACTTTTCGCACTTGTGTTGGTGCAGGAAACCACTTTTGCACTTGTATTAGTGTGGAAAAAACACTTTTTGCACTTGTGATAGTGTTGAAAAACCACTTTTCGCACTTGTGTTAGTGTTGAAAAACCACTTTTCGCACTTGTGTTAGTGTTGAAAAACCACTTTTCGCACTTGCGTTGGTGCAGGAAACCACTTTTGCACTTGTATTAATGTGGAAAAAACACTTTTTGCACTTGTGATAGTGTTGAAAAACCACTTTTCGCACTTGTGTTAGTGTTGAAAAACCACTTTTCGCCCTTGTGTTGGTGCAGGAAACCACTTTTGCACATGTATTAGTGTGGGAAAAACACTTTTCGCACTTGTGTTAGTGTTGAAAAACCACTTTTCGCACTTGTGTTAGTGTTGAAAAACCACTTTTCGCACTTGTGTTGGTGCAGGAAACCACTTTTGCACTTATATTAGTGTGGAAAAACCACTTTTCGCACTTGTGTTAGTGTTGAAAAACCACTTTTCGCACTTGTGTTGGTGCAGGAAACCACTTTTGCACTTGTATTAGTGTGGAAAAAACACTTTTCGCACTTGTGTTGTTGCAGGAAACCACTTTTGCACTTGTATTAGTGTGGAAAACCACTTTTCGCACTTGTGTTAGTGTTGAAAAACCACTTCTCGCACTTGTGTTAGTGTTGAAAAACCACTTTTCGCACTTGTGTTGGTGCAGGAAACCACTTTTGCACTTGTATTAGTGTGGAAAAACCACTTTTCGCAATTGTGTTAGTGTTGAAAAACCACTTTTCGCACTTGGGTTGGTGCAGGAAACCACTTTTGCACTTGTATTAGTGTGGAAAAACCACCGTTCGCACATGTGTTAGTGTTGAAAAACCACTTTTCGCACTTGTGTTAGTGTTGAAAAACCACTTTTCGCACTTTTGTTTGTGCAGGAAACCACTTTTGCACTTGTATTAGTGTGGAAAAAACACTTTTTGCACATGTGATAGTGTTGAAAAACCACTTTTCGCACTTGTGTTAGTGTTGAAAAACAACTTTTCGCACTTGTATTAGTGTGGAAAAATCACTTTTCGCACTTGTGTTAGTGTTGAAAAACCACTTTTTGCACTTGTGTCAGTGTTGAAAAACCACTTTTCGCACTTGTGTTGGTGCAGGAAACCACTTTTGCACTTGTATTAGTGTGGAAAAAACACTTTTTGCACTTGTGATAGTGTTGAAAAACCACTTTTTGCACTTGTGTTAGTGTTGAAAAACCACTTTTCGCACTTGTGTTGGTGCAGGAAACCACTTTTGCACTTGTATTAGTGTGGAAAAACACTTTTTGCACTTGTGATAATGTTGAAAAACCACTTTTCGCACTTGTGTTAGTGTTGAAAAACCACTTTTCGCACTTGTGTTAGTGTTGAAAAACCACTTTTCGCACTTGTGTTGGTGCAGGAAACCACTTTTGCACTTGTATTAGTGTGGAAAAAACACTTTTTGCACTTGTGATAGTGTTGAAAAACCACTTTTTGCACTTGTGTTAGTGTTGAAAAACCACTTTTCGCACTTGTGTTGGTGCAGGAAACCACTTTTGCACTTGTATTAGTGTGGAAAAACCACTTTTCGCACTTGTGTTAGTGTTGAAAAACCACTTTTCGCACTTGTGTTCGTGTTGAAAAACCACTTTTCGCACTTGTGTTGGTGCAGGAAACCACTTTTGCACTTGTATTAGTGTGGAAAAAACACTTTTTGCACTTGTGATAGTGTTGAAAAACCACTTTTCGCACTTGTGTTAGTGTTGAAAAACCACTTTTCGCACTTGTGTTAGTGTTGAAAAACCACTTTTCGCACTTGTGTTGGTGCAGGAAACCACTTTTGCACTTGTATTAATGTGGAAAAAAACACTTTTTGCACTTGTGATAGTGTTGAAAAACCACTTTTCGCACTTGTGTTAGTGTTGAAAAACCACTTTTCGCACTTGTGTTGGTGCAGGAAACCACTTTTGCACTTGTATTAGTGTGGGAAAAACACTTTTCGCACTTGTGTTAGTGTTGAAAAACCACTTTTCGCACTTGTGTTAGTGTTGAAAAACCACTTTTCGCACTTGTGTTGGTGCAGGAAACCACTTTTCGCACTTGTATTAGTGTGGAAAAACCACTTTTCGCACTTGTGTTAGTGTTGAAAAACCACTTTTCGCACTTGTGTTGGTGCAGGAAACAACTTTTGCACTTGTATTAGTGTGGAAAAAACACTTTTTGCACTTGTGATAGTGTTGAAAAACCACTTTTCGCACTTGTGTTAGTGTTGCAAAACCACTTTTCGCACTTGTGTTGGTGCAGGAAACCACTTTTGCACTTGTATTAGTGTGGAAAAACCACTTTTTGCACTTGTGATAGTGTTGAAAAACCACTTTTCGCACTTGTGTTCGTGTTGAAAAACCACTTTTCGCACTTGTGTTGGTGCAGGAAACCACTTTTGCACTTGTATTAGTGTGGAAAAAACACTTTTTGCACTTGTGATAGTGTTGAAAAACCACTTTTCGCACTTGTGTTAGTGTTGAAAAACCACTTTTGCACTTGTATTAGTGTGGAAAAAACACTTTTTGCACTTGTGATAGTGTTGAAAAAACACTTTTCGCACTTGTGTTAGTGTTGAAAAACCACTTTTCGCACTTGTGTTAGTGTTGAAAAACCACTTTTCGCACTTGTGTTGGTGCAGGAAACCACTTTTGCCCTTGTATTAGTGTGGAAAAAACACTTTTTGCACTTGTGATAGTGTTGAAAAACCACTTTTCGCACTTGTGTTAGTGTTGAAAAACCACTTTTTGCACTTGTGTTGGTGCAGGAAACCACTTTTGCACTTGTATTAGTGTGGAAAAAACACTTTTTGCACTTGTGATAGTGTTGAAAAACCACTTTTCGCACTTGTGTTAGTGTTGAAAAGCCACTTTTCGCACTTGTGTTAGTGTTGAAAAACCACTTTTCGCACTTGTGTTGGTGCAGGAAACCACTTTTGCACTTGTATTAGTGTGGAAAAAACACTTTTTGCACTTGTGATAGTGTTGAAAAACCACTTTTCGCACTTGTGTTAGTGTTGAAAAACCACTTTTTGCACTTGGGTTGGTGCAGGAAACCACTTTTGCACTTGTATTAGTGTGGAAAAACCACTTTTCGCACTTGTGTTAGTGTTGAAAAACCACTTTTCGCACTTGTGTTCGTGTTGAAAAACCACTTTTCGCACTTGTGTTGGTGCAGGAAACCACTTTTGCACTTGTATTAGTGTGGAAAAAACACTTTTTGCACTTGTGATAGTGTTGAAAAACCACTTTTCGCACTTGTGTTAGTGTTGAAAAACCACTTTTCGCACTTGTGTTAGTGTTGAAAAACCACTTTTCGCACTTGCGTTGGTGCAGGAAACCACTTTTGCACTTGTATTAATGTGGAAAAAACACTTTTTGCACTTGTGATAGTGTTGAAAAACCACTTTTCGCACTTGTGTTAGTGTTGAAAAACCACTTTTCGCACTTGTGTTGGTGCAGGAAACCACTTTTGCACTTGCATTAGTGTGGGAAAAACACTTTTCGCACTTGTGTTAGTGTTGAAAAACCACTTTTCGCACTTGTGTTAGTGTTGAAAAACCACTTTTCGCACTTGTGTTGGTGCAGGAAACCACTTTTGCACTTATATTAGTGTGGAAAAACCACTTTTCGCACTTGTGTTAGTGTTGAAAAACCACTTTTCGCACTTGTGTTGGTGCAGGAAACCACTTTTGCACTTGTATTAGTGTGGAAAAAACACTTTTCGCACTTGTGTTGTTGCAGGAAACCACTTTTGCACTTGTATTAGTGTGAAAACCACTTTTCGCACTTGTGTTAGTGTTGAAAAACCACTTCTCGCACTTGTGTTAGTGTTGAAAAACCACTTTTCGCACTTGTGTTGGTGCAGGAAACCACTTTTGCACTTGTATTAGTGTGGAAAAACCACTTTTCGCAATTGTGTTAGTGTTGAAAAACCACTTTTCGCACTTGGGTTGGTGCAGGAAACCACTTTTGCACTTGTATTAGTGTGGAAAAACCACCGTTCGCACATGTGTTAGTGTTGAAAAACCACTTTTCGCACTTGTGTTAGTGTTGAAAAACCACTTTTCGCACTTGTGTTTGTGCAGGAAACCACTTTTGCACTTGTATTAGTGTGGAAAAAACACTTTTTGCACATGTGATAGTGTTGAAAAACCACTTGTGTTAGTGTTGAAAAACAACTTTTCGCACTTGTATTAGTGTGGAAAAATCACTTTTCGCACTTGTGTTAGTGTTGAAAAACCACTTTTTGCACTTGTGTCAGTGTTGAAAAACCACTTTTCGCACTTGTGTTAGTGTTGAAAAACCACTTTTCGCACTTGTGTTGGTGCAGGAAACCACTTTTACACTTGTATTAGTGTGGAAAAACCACTTTTTGCACTTGTGATAGTGTTGAAAAACCACTTTTCGCACTTGTGTTAGTGTTGAAAAACCACTTTTCGCACTTGTGTTGGTGCAGGAAACCACTTTTGCACTTGTGTTAGTGTGGAAAAACCACTTTTCGCACTTGTGTTAGTGTTGAAAAACCACTTTTCGCACTTGTGGTAGTGTTGAAAACCACTTTTCGCACTTGTGTTGGTGCAGGAAACCACTTTTGCACTTGTATTAGTGTGGAAAAAACACTTTTTGCACTTGTGATAGTGTTGAAAAACCACCTTTCGCACTTGTGTTAGTGTTGAAAAACCACTTTTCGCACTTGTGTTGGTGCAGGAAACCAGTTTTGCACTTGTATTAGTGTGGAAAAACCACTTTTCGCACTTGTGTTAGTGTTGAAAAACCACTTTTGCACTTGTATTAGTGTGGAAAAAACATTTTTGCACTTGTGATAGTGTTGGAAAACCACTTTTTGCACTTCTGTTAGGGTTGAAAAACCACTTTTCGCACTTGTGTTGGTGCAGGAAACCACTTTTGCACTTGTATTAGTGTGGAAAAACCACTTTTCGCACTTGTGTTAGTGTTGAAAAACCACTTTTCGCACTTGTATTAGTGTGGAAAAAACACTTTTTGCACTTGTGATATAGTTGAAAAACCACTTCTCGCACTTGTGTTAGTGTTGAAAAACCACTTTTCGCACTTGTGTTGGTGCAGGAAACCACTTTTGCACTTGTATTATTGTGGAAAAACCACTTTTCGCAATTGTGTTAGTGTTGAAAAACCACTTTTCGCACTTGTGTTAGTGTTGAAAAACCACTTTTCGCACTTGTGTTAGTGTTGAAAAACCACTTTTCGCACTTGTGTTGGTGCAGGAAACCACTTTTGCACTTGTATTAGTGTGGAAAAAACACTTTTCGCACTTGTGTTAGTGTTGAAAAATCACTTTTCGCACTTGTATTAGTGTGGAAAAACCACTTTTCGCAATTGTGTTAGTGTTGAAAAACCACTTTTCGCACTTGTGTTAGTGTTGAAAAACCACTTTTCGCACTTGTGTTGGTGCAGGAAACCACTTTTGCACTTATATTAGTGTGGAAAAACCACTTTTCGCACTTGTGTTAGTGTTGAAAAACCACTTTTCGCACTTGTGTTGGTGCAGGAAACCACTTTTGCACTTGTATTAGTGTGGAAAAAACACTTTTCGCACTTGTGTTGTTGCAGGAAACCACTTTTGCACTTGTATTAGTGTGGAAAACCACTTTTCGCACTTGTGTTAGTGTTGAAAAACCACTTCTCGCACTTGTGTTAGTGTTGAAAAACCACTTTTCGCACTTGTGTTGGTGCAGGAAACCACTTTTGCACTTGTATTAGTGTGGAAAAACCACTTTTCGCAATTGTGTTAGTGTTGAAAAACCACTTTTCGCACTTGGGTTGGTGCAGGAAACCACTTTTGCACTTGTATTAGTGTGGAAAAACCACCGTTCGCACATGTGTTAGTGTTGAAAAACCACTTTTCGCACTTGTGTTAGTGTTGAAAAACCACTTTTCGCACTTGTGTTTGTGCAGGAAACCACTTTTGCACTTGTATTAGTGTGGAAAAAACACTTTTTGCACATGTGATAGTGTTGAAAAACCACTTTTCGCACTTGTGTTAGTGTTGAAAAACAACTTTTCGCACTTGTATTAGTGTGGAAAAATCACTTTTCGCACTTGTGTTAGTGTTGAAAAACCACTTTTTGCACTTGTGTCAGTGTTGAAAAACCACTTTTCGCACTTGTGTTAGTGTTGAAAAACCACTTTTCGCACTTGTGTTGGTGCAGGAAACCACTTTTACACTTGTATTAGTGTGGAAAAACCACTTTTTGCACTTGTGATAGTGTTGAAAAACCACTTTTCGCACTTGTGTTAGTGTTGAAAAACCACTTTTCGCACTTGTGTTGGTGCAGGAAACCACTTTTGCACTTGTGTTAGTGTGGAAAAACCACTTTTCGCACTTGTGTTAGTGTTGAAAAACCACTTTTCGCACTTGTGGTAGTGTTGAAAAACCACTTTTCGCACTTGTGTTGGTGCAGGAAACCACTTTTGCACTTGTATTAGTGTGGAAAAAACACTTTTTGCACTTGTGATAGTGTTGAAAAACCACTTTTCGCACTTGTGTTAGTGTTGAAAAACCACTTTTCGCACTTGTGTTGGTGCAGGAAACCAGTTTTGCACTTGTATTAGTGTGGAAAAACCACTTTTCGCACTTGTGTTAGTGTTGAAAAACCACTTTTGCACTTGTATTAGTGTGGAAAAAACATTTTTGCACTTGTGATAGTGTTGGAAAACCACTTTTTGCACTTCTGTTAGGGTTGAAAAACCACTTTTCGCACTTGTGTTGGTGCAGGAAACCACTTTTGCACTTGTATTAGTGTGGAAAAACCACTTTTCGCACTTGTGTTAGTGTTGAAAAACCACTTTTCGCACTTGTATTAGTGTGGAAAAAACACTTTTTGCACTTGTGATATAGTTGAAAAACCACTTCTCGCACTTGTGTTAGTGTTGAAAAACCACTTTTCGCACTTGTGTTGGTGCAGGAAACCACTTTTGCACTTGTATTATTGTGGAAAAACCACTTTTCGCAATTGTGTTAGTGTTGAAAAACCACTTTTCGCACTTGTGTTAGTGTTGAAAAACCACTTTTCGCACTTGTGTTAGTGTTGAAAAACCACTTTTCGCACTTGTGTTGGTGCAGGAAACCACTTTTGCACTTGTATTAGTGTGGAAAAAACACTTTTCGCACTTGTGTTAGTGTTGAAAAATCACTTTTCGCACTTGTGTTAGTGTGGAAAAACCACTTTTCGCAATTGTGTTAGTGTTGAAAAACCACTTTTCGCACTTGTGTTAGTGTTGAAAAACCACTTTTTGCACTTGTGTTAGTGTTGAAAAACCACTTTTCGCAATTGTGTTGGTGCAGGAAACCACTTTTGCACTTGTATTAGTGTGGAAAAAACACTTTTTGCACTTGTGATAGTGTGAAAAACCACTTTTCGCACATGTGTTAGTGTTGAAAAACCACTTTTCGCACTTGTGTTGGTGCAGGAAAACCACTATTGCACTTGTATTGGTGTGGAAAAACCACTTTTCGCACTTGTGTTAGTGTTGAAAAACCACTTTTCACACTTGTGTTAGTGTTGAAAAAACCACTTTTCGCACTTGTGTTGGTGCAGGAAACCACTTTTGCACTTGTATTAGTGTGGAAAAAACACTTTTTGCACTTGTGATAGTGTTGAAAAACCACTTTTCGCACTTGTGTTAGTGTTGAAAAACCACTTTTCGCACTTGTGTTAGTGTTGAAAAACCACTTTTCGCACTTGTGTTGGTGCAGGAAACCACTTTTGCACTTGTATTAGTGTGGAAAAAACACTTTTTGCACTTGTGATAGTGTTGAAAAACCACTTTTCGCACTTGTGTTAGTGTTGAAAAACCACTTTTCGCACTTGTGTTGGTGCAGGAAACCACTTTTGCACTTGTATTAGTGTGGAAAAACCACTTTTCGCACTTGTGTTAGTGTTGAAAAACCACTTTTCGCACTTGTGTTCGTGTTGAAAAACCACTTTTCGCACTTGTGTTGGTGCATGAAACCACTTTTGCACTTGTATTAGTGTGGAAAAAACACTTTTTGCACTTGTGATAGTGTTGAAAAACCACTTTTCGCACTTGTGTTAGTGTTGAAAAACCACTTTTCGCACTTGTGTTGGTGCAGGAAACCACTTTTGCCCTTGTATTAGTGTGGAAAAAACACTTTTTGCACTTGTGATAGTGTTGAAAAACCACTTTTCGCACTTGTGTTAGTGTTGAAAAACCACTTTTCGCACTTGTGTTGGTGCAGGAAACCACTTTTGCACTTGTATTAGTGTGGAAAAACCACTTTTCGCACTTGTGTTACTGTTGAAAAACCACTTTTCACACTTGTGTTAGTGTTGAAAAACCACTTTTCGCACTTGTGTTGGTGCAGGAAACAACTTTTGCACTTGTAATAGTGTGGAAAAAACACTTTTTGCACTTGTGATAGTGTTGAAAAACCACTTTTCGCACTTGTGTTAGCGTTGAAAAAGCACTTTTCGCACTTGTGTTAGTGTTGCAAAACCACTTTTCGCACTTGTGTTGGTGCAGGAAACCACTTTTGTACTTGTATTATTGTGGAAAAACCACTTTTTGCACTTGTTATAGTGTTGAAAAACCACTTTTCGCACTTGTGTTAGTGTTGAAAAACCACTTTTCGCACTTGTGTTGGTGCAGGAAACCACTTTTGCACTTGTATTAGTGTGGAAAAAACACTTTTTGCACTTGTGATAGTGTTGAAAAACCACTTTTCGCACTTGTGTTAGTGTTGAAAAACCACTTTTGCACTTGTATTAGTGTGGAAAAAACACTTTTTGCACTTGTGATAGTGTTGAAAAAACACTTTTCGCACTTGTGTTAGTGTTGAAAAACCACTTTTCGCACTTGTGTTAGTGTTGAAAAACCACTTTTCGCACTTGTGTTGGTGCAGGAAACCACTTTTGCCCTTGTATTAGTGTGCGAAAAACACTTTTTGCACTTGTGATAGTGTTGAAAAACCACTTTTCGCACTTGTGTTAGTGTTGAAAAACCACTTTTCGCACTTGTGTTGGTGCAGGAAACCACTTTTGCACTTGTATTAGTGTGGAAAAAACACTTTTTGCACTTGTGATAGTGTTGAAAAACCACTTTTCGCACTTGTGTTAGTGTTGAAAAACCACTTTTCGCACTTGTGTTAGTGTTGAAAAACCACTTTTCGCACTTGTGTTGGTGCAGGAAACCACTTTTGCACTTGTATTAGTGTGGAAAAACCACTTTTCGCACTTGTGTTAGTGTTGAAAAACCACTTTTCGCACTTGTGTTCGTGTTGAAAAACCACTTTTCGCACTTGTGTTGGTGCAGGAAACCACTTTTGCACTTGTATTAGTGTGGAAAAAACACTTTTTGCACTTGTGATAGTGTTGAAAAACCACTTTTCGCACTTGTGTTAGTGTTGAAAAACCACTTTTCGCACTTGTGTTAGTGTTGAAAAACCACTTTTCGCACTTGTGTTGGTGCAGGAAACCTCTTTTGCACTTGTATTAATGTGGAAAAAACACTTTTTGCACTTGTGATAGTGTTGAAAAACCACTTTTCGCACTTGTGTTAGTGTTGAAAAACCACTTTTCGCACTTGTGTTGGTGCAGGAAACCACTTTTGCACTTGTATTAGTGTGGGAAAAACACTTTTGGCACTTGTGTTAGTGTTGAAAAACCACTTTTCGCACTTGTGTTAGTGTTGAAAAACCACTTTTCGCACTTGTGTTGGTGCAGGAAACCACTTTTGCACTTGTATTAGTGTGGAAAAACCACTTTTCGCACTTGTGTTAGTGTTGAAAAACCACTTTTCGCACTTGTGTTGGTGCAGGAAACCACTTTTGCACTTGTATTAGTGTGGAAAAAACACTTTTCGCACTTGTGTTGTTGCAGGAAACCACTTTTGCACTTGTATTAGTGTGGAAAACCACTTTTCGCACTTGTGTTAGTGTTGAAAAACCACTTCTCGCACTTGTGTTAGTGTTGAAAAACCACTTTTCGCACTTGTGTTGGTGCAGGAAACCACTTTTGCACTTGTATTAGTGTGGAAAAACCACTTTTCGCAATTGTGTTAGTGTTGAAAAACCACTTTTCGCACTTGGGTTGGTGCAGGAAACCACTTTTGCACTTGTATTAGTGTGGAAAAACCACCGTTCGCACATGTGTTAGTGTTGAAAAACCACTTTTCGCACTTGTGTTAGTGTTGAAAAACCACTTTTCGCACTTGTGTTGGTGCAGGAAACCACTTTTGCACTTGTATTGGTGTGGAAAAACCACTTTTCGCACTTGTGTTAGTGTTGAAAAACCACTTTTCGCACTTGTGTTAGTGTTGAAAAACAACTTTTCGCACTTGTGTTGTTGCAGGAAACCACTTTTGCACTTGTATTAGTGTGGAAAAACCACTTTTCGCACTTGTGTTAGTGTTGAAAAACCACTTTTCGCACTTGTGTTAGTGTTGAAAAACCACTTTTCGCACTTGTGTTTGTGCAGGAAACCACTTTTGCACTTGTATTAGTGTGGAAAAAACACTTTTTGCACATGTGATAGTGTTGAAAAACCACTTTTCGCACTTGTGTTAGTGTTGAAAAACCACTTTTCGCACTTGTATTAGTGTGGAAAAACCACTTTTCGCACTTGTGTTAGTGTTGAAAAACCACTTTTTGCACTTGTGTCAGTGTTGAAAAACCACTTTTCGCACTTGTGTTAGTGTTGAAAAACCACTTTTCGCACTTGTGTTGGTGCAGGGAACCACTTTTGCACTTGTATTAGTGTGGAAAAACCACTTTTTGCACTTGTGATAGTGTTGAAAAACCACTTTTCGCACTTGTGTTAGTGTTGAAAAACCACTTTTCGCACTTGTGTTGGTGCAGGAAACCACTTTTGCACTTGTGTTAGTGTGGAAAAACCACTTTTCGCACTTGTGTTAGTGTTGAAAAACCACTTTTCGCACTTGTGGTAGTGTTGAAAAACCACTTTTCGCACTTGTGTTGGTGCAGGAAACCACTTTTGCACTTGTATTAGTGTGGAAAAAACACTTTTTGCACTTTTGATAGTGTTGAAAAACCACTTTTCGCACTTGTGTTAGTGTTGAAAAACCACTTTTCGCACTTGTGTTGGTGCAGGAAACCAGTTTTGCACTTGTATTAGTGTGGAAAAACCACTTTTCGCACTTGTGTTAGTGTTGAAAAACCACTTTTGCACTTGTATTAGTGTGGAAAAAACATTTTTGCACTTGTGATAGTGTTGGAAAACCACTTTTTGCACTTCTGTTAGGGTTGAAAAACCACTTTTCGCACTTGTGTTGGTGCAGGAAACCACTTTTGCACTTGTATTAGTGTGGAAAAACCACTTCTCGCACTTGTGTTAGTGTTGAAAAACCACTTTTCGCACTTGTGTTGGTGCAGGAAACCACTTTTGCACTTGTATTATTGTGGAAAAACCACTTTTCGCAATTGTGTTAGTGTTGAAAAACCACTTTTCGCACTTGTGTTAGTGTTGAAAAACCACTTTTCGCACTTGTGTTAGTGTTGAAAAACCACTTTTCGCACTTGTGTTGGTGCAGGAAACCACTTTTGCACTTGTATTAGTGTGGAAAAAACACTTTTCGCACTTGTGTTAGTGTTGAAAAATCACTTTTCGCACTTGTATTAGTGTGGAAAAACCACTTTTCGCAATTGTGTTAGTGTTGAAAAACCACTTTTCGCACTTGTGTTAGTGTTGAAAAACCACTTTTCGCACTTGTGTTAGTGTTGAAAAACCACTTTTCGCAATTGTGTTGGTGCAGGAAACCACTTTTGCACTTGTATTAGTGTGGAAAAAACACTTTTTGCACTTGTGATAGTGTGAAAAACCACTTTTCGCACATGTGTTAGTGTTGAAAAACCACTTTTCGCACTTGTGTTGGTGCAGGAAAACCACTATTGCACTTGTATTGGTGCAGGAAAAACACTATTGCACTTGTATTGGTGTGGAAAAACCACTTTTTGCACTTGTGATAGTGTTGAAAAACCACTTTTCGCACTTGTGTTAGTGTTGAAAAACCACTTTTCGCACTTGTGTTGGTGCAGGAAACCACTATTGCACTTGTATTGGTGTGGAAAAACCACTTTTCGCACTTGTGTTAGTGTTGAAAAACCACTTTTCGCACTTGTGTTAGTGTTGAAAAACCACTTTTCGCACTTGTGTTGGTGCAGGAAACCACTATTGCACTTGTATTGGTGTGGAAAAACCACTTTTCGCACTTGTATTAGTGTGGAAAAACCACTTTTCGCACTTGTGTTAGTGTTGAAAAACCACTTTTTGCACTTCTGTTACGGTTGAAAAACCACTTTTCGCACTTGTGTTGGTGCAGGAAACCACTTTTGCACTTGTATTAGTGTGGAAAAAACACTTTTTGCACTTGTGATAGTGTTGAAAAACCACTTTTCGCACTTGTGTTAGTGTTGAAAAACCACTTTTCGCACTTGTGTTAGTGTTGAAAAACCACTTTTCGCACTTGTGTTGGTGCAGGAAACCTCTTTTGCACTTGTATTAATGTGGAAAAAACACTTTTTGCACTTGTGATAGTGTTGAAAAACCACTTTTCACACTTGTGTTAGTGTTGAAAAACCACTTTTCGCACTTGTGTTGGTGCAGGAAACCACTTTTGCACTTGTATTAGTGTGGGAAAAACACTTTTCGCACTTGTGTTAGTGTTGAAAAACCACTTTTCGCACTTGTGTTAGTGTTGAAAAACCACTTTTCGCACTTGCGTTGGTGCAGGAAACCACTTTTGCACTTGTATTAGTGTGGAAAAACCACTTTTCGCACTTGTGTTAGTGTTGAAAAACCACTTTTCGCACTTGTGTTGGTGCAGGAAACCACTTTTGCACTTGTATTAGTGTGGAAAAAACACTTTTCGCACTTGTGTTGTTGCAGGAAACCACTTTTGCACTTGTATTCGTGTGGAAAACCACTTTTCGCACTTGTGTTAGTGTTGAAAAACCACTTCTCGCACTTGTGTTAGTGTTGAAAAACCACTTTTCGCACTTGTGTTGGTGCAGGAAACCACTTTTGCACTTGTATTAGTGTGGAAAAACCACTTTTCGCAATTGTGTTAGTGTTGAAAAACCACTTTTCGCACTTGGGTTGGTGCAGGAAACCACTTTTGCACTTGTATTAGTGTGGAAAAACCACCGTTCGCACATGTGTTAGTGTTGAAAAACCACTTTTCGCACTTGTGTTAGTGTTGAAAAACCACTTTTCGCACTTGTGTTGGTGCAGGAAACCACTTTTGCACTTGTATTGGTGTGGAAAAACCACTTTTCGCACTTGTGTTAGTGTTGAAAAACCACTTTTCGCACTTGTGTTAGTGTTGAAAAACAACTTTTCGCACTTGTGTTGTTGCAGGAAACCACTTTTGCACTTGTATTAGTGTGGAAAAACCACTTTTCGCACTTGTGTTAGTGTTGAAAAACCACTTTTCGCACTTGTGTTAGTGTTGAAAAACCACTTTTCGCACTTGTGTTGGTGCAGGAAACCACTTTTGCACTTGTATTAGTGTGGAAAAAACACTTTTTGCACTTGTGATAGTGTTGAAAAACCACTTTTCGCACTTGTGTTAGTGTTGAAAAACCACTTTTCGCACTTGTGTTGGTGCAGGAAACCACTTTTGCACTTGTATTAGTGTGGAAAAACCACTTTTCGCACTTGTGTTAGTGTTGAAAAACCACTTTTCGCACTTGTGTTCGTGTTGAAAAACCACTTTTCGCACTTGTGTTGGTGCACGAAACCACTTTTGCACTTGTATTAGTGTGGAAAAAACACTTTTTGCACTTGTGATAGTGTTGAAAAACCACTTTTCGCACTTGTGTTAGTGTTGAAAAACCACTTTTCGCACTTGTGTTGGTGCAGGAAACCACTTTTGCCCTTGTATTAGTGTGGAAAAAACACTTTTTGCACTTGTGATAGTGTTGAAAAACCACTTTTCGCACTTGTGTTAGTGTTGAAAAACCACTTTTCGCACTTGTGTTGGTGCAGGAAACCACTTTTGCACTTGTATTAGTGTGGAAAAACCACTTTTCGCACTTGTGTTACTGTTGAAAAACCACTTTTCACACTTGTGTTAGTGTTGAAAAACCACTTTTCGCACTTGTGTTGGTGCAGGAAACAACTTTTGCACTTGTATTAGTGTGGAAAAAACACTTTTTGCACTTGTGATAGTGTTGAAAAACCACTTTTCGCACTTGTGTTAGCGTTGAAAAACCACTTTTCGCACTTGTGTTAGTGTTGAAAAACCACTTTTCGCACTTGTGTTGGTGCAGGAAACCACTTTTGCCCTTGTATTAGTGTGCGAAAAACACTTTTTGCACTTGTGATAGTGTTGAAAAACCACTTTTCGCACTTGTGTTAGTGTTGAAAAACCACTTTTCGCACATGTGTTGGTGCAGGAAACCACTTTTGCACTTGTATTAGTGTGGAAAAAACACTTTTTGCACTTGTGATAGTGTTGAAAAACCACTTTTCGCACTTGTGTTAGTGTTGAAAAACCACTTTTCGCACTTGTGTTAGTGTTGAAAAACCACTTTTCGCACTTGTGTTGGTGCAGGAAACCACTTTTGCACTTGTATTAGTGTGGAAAAACCACTTTTCGCACTTGTGTTAGTGTTGAAAAACCACTTTTCGCACTTGTGTTCGTGTTGAAAAACCACTTTTCGCACTTGTGTTGGTGCAGGAAACCACTTTTGCACTTGTATTAGTGTGGAAAAAACACTTTTTGCACTTGTGATAGTGTTGAAAAACCACTTTTCGCACTTGTGTTAGTGTTGAAAAACCACTTTTCGCACTTGTGTTAGTGTTGAAAAACCACTTTTCGCACTTGTGTTGGTGCAGGAAACCTCTTTTGCACTTGTATTAATGTGGAAAAAACACTTTTTGCACTTGTGATAGTGTTGAAAAACCACTTTTCGCACTTGTGTTAGTGTTGAAAAACCACTTTTCGCACTTGTGTTGGTGCAGGAAACCACTTTTGCACTTGTATTAGTGTGGGAAAAACACTTTTGGCACTTGTGTTAGTGTTGAAAAACCACTTTTCGCACTTGTGTTAGTGTTGAAAAACCACTTTTCGCACTTGTGTTGGTGCAGGAAACCACTTTTGCACTTGTATTAGTGTGGAAAAACCACTTTTCGCACTTGTGTTAGTGTTGAAAAACCACTTTTCGCACTTGTGTTGGTGCAGGAAACCACTTTTGCACTTGTATTAGTGTGGAAAAAACACTTTTTGCACTTGTGATAGTGTTGAAAAACCACTTTTCGCACTTGTGTTAGCGTTGAAAAACCACTTTTCGCACTTGTGTTAGTGTTGAAAAACCACTTTTCGCACTTGTGTTGGTGCAGGAAACCACTTTTGCCCTTGTATTAGTGTGCGAAAAACACTTTTTGCACTTGTGATAGTGTTGAAAAACCACTTTTCGCACTTGTGTTAGTGTTGAAAAACCACTTTTCGCACTTGTGTTGGTGCAGGAAACCACTTTTGCACTTGTATTAGTGTGGAAAAAACACTTTTTGCACTTGTGATAGTGTTGAAAAACCACTTTTCGCACTTGTGTTAGTGTTGAAAAACCACTTTTCGCACTTGTGTTAGTGTTGAAAAACCACTTTTCGCACTTGTGTTGGTGCAGGAAACCACTTTTGCACTTGTATTAGTGTGGAAAAACCACTTTTCGCACTTGTGTTAGTGTTGAAAAACCACTTTTCGCACTTGTGTTCGTGTTGAAAAACCACTTTTCGCACTTGTGTTGGTGCAGGAAACCACTTTTGCACTTGTATTAGTGTGGAAAAAACACTTTTTGCACTTGTGATAGTGTTGAAAAACCACTTTTCGCACTTGTGTTAGTGTTGAAAAACCACTTTTCGCACTTGTGTTAGTGTTGAAAAACCACTTTTCGCACTTGTGTTGGTGCAGGAAACCTCTTTTGCACTTGTATTAATGTGGAAAAAACACTTTTTGCACTTGTGATAGTGTTGAAAAACCACTTTTCGCACTTGTGTTAGTGTTGAAAAACCACTTTTCGCACTTGTGTTGGTGCAGGAAACCACTTTTGCACTTGTATTAGTGTGGGAAAAACACTTTTGGCACTTGTGTTAGTGTTGAAAAACCACTTTTCGCACTTGTGTTAGTGTTGAAAAACCACTTTTCGCACTTGTGTTGGTGCAGGAAACCACTTTTGCACTTGTATTAGTGTGGAAAAACCACTTTTCGCACTTGTGTTAGTGTTGAAAAACCACTTTTCGCACTTGTGTTGGTGCAGGAAACCACTTTTGCACTTGTATTAGTGTGGAAAAAACACTTTTCGCACTTGTGTTGTTGCAGGAAACCACTTTTGCACTTGTATTAGTGTGGAAAACCACTTTTCGCACTTGTGTTAGTGTTGAAAAACCACTTCTCGCACTTGTGTTAGTGTTGAAAAACCACTTTTCGCACTTGTGTTGGTGCAGGAAACCACTTTTGCACTTGTATTAGTGTGGAAAAACCACTTTTCGCAATTGTGTTAGTGTTGAAAAACCACTTTTCGCACTTGGGTTGGTGCAGGAAACCACTTTTGCACTTGTATTAGTGTGGAAAAACCACCGTTCGCACATGTGTTAGTGTTGAAAAACCACTTTTCGCACTTGTGTTAGTGTTGAAAAACCACTTTTCGCACTTGTGTTGGTGCAGGAAACCACTTTTGCACTTGTATTGGTGTGGAAAAACCACTTTTCGCACTTGTGTTAGTGTTGAAAAACCACTTTTCGCACTTGTGTTAGTGTTGAAAAACAACTTTTCGCACTTGTGTTGTTGCAGGAAACCACTTTTGCACTTGTATTAGTGTGGAAAAACCACTTTTCGCACTTGTGTTAGTGTTGAAAAACCACTTTTCGCACTTGTGTTAGTGTTGAAAAACCACTTTTCGCACTTGTGTTTGTGCAGGAAACCACTTTTTCACTTGTATTAGTGTGGAAAAAACACTTTTTGCACATGTGATAGTGTTGAAAAACCACTTTTCGCACTTGTGTTAGTGTTGAAAAACCACTTTTCGCACTTGTATTAGTGTGGAAAAACCACTTTTCGCACTTGTGTTAGTGTTGAAAAACCACTTTTTGCACTTGTGTCAGTGTTGAAAAACCACTTTTCGCACTTGTGTTAGTGTTGAAAAACCACTTTTCGCACTTGTGTTGGTGCAGGGAACCACTTTTGCACTTGTATTAGTGTGGAAAAACCACTTTTTGCACTTGTGATAGTGTTGAAAAACCACTTTTCGCACTTGTGTTAGTGTTGAAAAACCACTTTTCGCACTTGTGTTGGTGCAGGAAACCACTTTTGCACTTGTGTTAGTGTGGAAAAACCACTTTTCGCACTTGTGTTAGTGTTGAAAAACCACTTTTCGCACTTGTGGTAGTGTTGAAAAACCACTTTTCGCACTTGTGTTGGTGCAGGAAACCACTTTTGCACTTGTATTAGTGTGGAAAAAACACTTTTTGCACTTTTGATAGTGTTGAAAAACCACTTTTCGCACTTGTGTTAGTGTTGAAAAACCACTTTTCGCACTTGTGTTGGTGCAGGAAACCAGTTTTGCACTTGTATTAGTGTGGAAAAACCACTTTTCGCACTTGTGTTAGTGTTGAAAAACCACTTTTGCACTTGTATTAGTGTGGAAAAAACATTTTTGCACTTGTGATAGTGTTGGAAAACCACTTTTTGCACTTCTGTTAGGGTTGAAAAACCACTTTTCGCACTTGTGTTGGTGCAGGAAACCACTTTTGCACTTGTATTAGTGTGGAAAAACCACTTTTCGCACTTGTGTTAGTGTTGAAAAACCACTTTTCGCACTTGTATTAGTGTGGAAAAAACACTTTTTGCACTTGTGATATAGTTGAAAAACCACTGCTCGCACTTGTGTTAGTGTTGAAAAACCACTTTTCGCACTTGTGTTGGTGCAGGAAACCACTTTTGCACTTGTATTATTGTGGAAAAACCACTTTTCGCAATTGTGTTAGTGTTGAAAAACCACTTTTCGCACTTGTGTTAGTGTTGAAAAACCACTTTTCGCACTTGTGTTAGTGTTGAAAAACCACTTTTCGCACTTGTGTTGGTGCAGGAAACCACTTTTGCACTTGTATTAGTGTGGAAAAAACACTTTTCGCACTTGTGTTAGTGTTGAAAAATCACTTTTCGCACTTGTATTAGTGTGGAAAAACCACTTTTCGCAATTGTGTTAGTGTTGAAAAACCACTTTTCGCACTTGTGTTAGTGTTGAAAAACCACTTTTCGCACTTGTGTTAGTGTTGAAAAACCACTTTTCGCAATTGTGTTGGTGCAGGAAACCACTTTTGCACTTGTATTAGTGTGGAAAAAACACTTTTTGCACTTGTGATAGTGTGAAAAACCACTTTTCGCACATGTGTTAGTGTTGAAAAACCACTTTTCGCACTTGTGTTGGTGCAGGAAAACCACTATTGCACTTGTATTGGTGCAGGAAAACCACTATTGCACTTGTATTGGTGTGGAAAAACCACTTTTTGCACTTGTGATAGTGTTGAAAAACCACTTTTCGCACTTGTGTTAGTGTTGAAAAACCACTTTTCGCACTTGTGTTGGTGCAGGAAACCACTATTGCACTTGTATTGGTGTGGAAAAACCACTTTTCGCACTTGTGTTAGTGTTGAAAAACCACTTTTCGCACTTGTGTTAGTGTTGAAAAACCACTTTTCGCACTTGTGTTGGTGCAGGAAACCACTATTGCACTTGTATTGGTGTGGAAAAACCACTTTTCGCACTTGTATTAGTGTGGAAAAACCACTTTTCGCACTTGTGTTAGTGTTGAAAAACCACTTTTTGCACTTCTGTTACGGTTGAAAAACCACTTTTCGCACTTGTGTTGGTGCAGGAAACCACTTTTGCACTTGTATTAGTGTGGAAAAAACACTTTTTGCACTTGTGATAGTGTTGAAAAACCACTTTTCGCACTTGTGTTAGTGTTGAAAAACCACTTTTCGCACTTGTGTTAGTGTTGAAAAACCACTTTTCGCACTTGTGTTGGTGCAGGAAACCTCTTTTGCACTTGTATTAATGTGGAAAAACCACTTTTCGCACTTGTGTTAGTGTTGAAAAACCACTTTTTGCACTTGTGTCAGTGTTGAAAAACCACTTTTCGCACTTGTGTTAGTGTTGAAAAACCACTTTTCGCACTTGTGTTGGTGCAGGGAACCACTTTTGCACTTGTATTAGTGTGGAAAAACCACTTTTTGCACTTGTGATAGTGTTGAAAAACCACTTTTCGCACTTGTGTTAGTGTTGAAAAACCACTTTTCGCACTTGTGTTGGTGCAGGAAACCACTTTTGCACTTGTGTTAGTGTGGAAAAACCACTTTTCGCACTTGTGTTAGTGTTGAAAAACCACTTTTCGCACTTGTGGTAGTGTTGAAAAACCACTTTTCGCACTTGTGTTGGTGCAGGAAACCACTTTTGCACTTGTATTAGTGTGGAAAAAACACTTTTTGCACTTTTGATAGTGTTGAAAAACCACTTTTCGCACTTGTGTTAGTGTTGAAAAACCACTTTTCGCACTTGTGTTGGTGCAGGAAACCAGTTTTGCACTTGTATTAGTGTGGAAAAACCACTTTTCGCACTTGTGTTAGTGTTGAAAAACCACTTTTGCACTTGTATTAGTGTGGAAAAAACATTTTTGCACTTGTGATAGTGTTGGAAAACCACTTTTTGCACTTCTGTTAGGGTTGAAAAACCACTTTTCGCACTTGTGTTGGTGCAGGAAACCACTTTTGCACTTGTATTAGTGTGGAAAAACCACTTTTCGCACTTGTGTTAGTGTTGAAAAACCACTTTTCGCACTTGTATTAGTGTGGAAAAAACACTTTTTGCACTTGTGATATAGTTGAAAAACCACTGCTCGCACTTGTGTTAGTGTTGAAAAACCACTTTTCGCACTTGTGTTGGTGCAGGAAACCACTTTTGCACTTGTATTATTGTGGAAAAACCACTTTTCGCAATTGTGTTAGTGTTGAAAAACCACTTTTCGCACTTGTGTTAGTGTTGAAAAACCACTTTTCGCACTTGTGTTAGTGTTGAAAAACCACTTTTCGCACTTGTGTTGGTGCAGGAAACCACTTTTGCACTTGTATTAGTGTGGAAAAAACACTTTTCGCACTTGTGTTAGTGTTGAAAAATCACTTTTCGCACTTGTATTAGTGTGGAAAAACCACTTTTCGCAATTGTGTTAGTGTTGAAAAACCACTTTTCGCACTTGTGTTAGTGTTGAAAAACCACTTTTCGCACTTGTGTTAGTGTTGAAAAACCACTTTTCGCAATTGTGTTGGTGCAGGAAACCACTTTTGCACTTGTATTAGTGTGGAAAAAACACTTTTTGCACTTGTGATAGTGTGAAAAACCACTTTTCGCACATGTGTTAGTGTTGAAAAACCACTTTTCGCACTTGTGTTGGTGCAGGAAAACCACTATTGCACTTGTATTGGTGCAGGAAAACCACTATTGCACTTGTATTGGTGTGGAAAAACCACTTTTTGCACTTGTGATAGTGTTGAAAAACCACTTTTCGCACTTGTGTTAGTGTTGAAAAACCACTTTTCGCACTTGTGTTGGTGCAGGAAACCACTATTGCACTTGTATTGGTGTGGAAAAACCACTTTTCGCACTTGTGTTAGTGTTGAAAAACCACTTTTCGCACTTGTGTTAGTGTTGAAAAACCACTTTTCGCACTTGTGTTGGTGCAGGAAACCACTATTGCACTTGTATTGGTGTGGAAAAACCACTTTTCGCACTTGTATTAGTGTGGAAAAACCACTTTTCGCACTTGTGTTAGTGTTGAAAAACCACTTTTTGCACTTCTGTTACGGTTGAAAAACCACTTTTCGCACTTGTGTTGGTGCAGGAAACCACTTTTGCACTTGTATTAGTGTGGAAAAAACACTTTTTGCACTTGTGATAGTGTTGAAAAACCACTTTTCGCACTTGTGTTAGTGTTGAAAAACCACTTTTCGCACTTGTGTTAGTGTTGAAAAACCACTTTTCGCACTTGTGTTGGTGCAGGAAACCTCTTTTGCACTTGTATTAATGTGGAAAAAACACTTTTTGCACTTGTGATAGTGTTGAAAAACCACTTTTCGCACTTGTGTTAGTGTTGAAAAACCACTTTTCGCACTTGTGTTGGTGCAGGAAACCACTTTTGCACTTGTATTAGTGTGGGAAAAACACTTTTCGCACTTGTGTTAGTGTTGAAAAACCACTTTTCGCACTTGTGTTAGTGTTGAAAAACCACTTTTCGCACTTGCGTTGGTGCAGGAAACCACTTTTGCACTTGTATTAGTGTGGAAAAACCACTTTTCGCACTTGTGTTAGTGTTGAAAAACCACTTTTCGCACTTGTGTTGGTGCAGGAAACCACTTTTGCACTTGTATTAGTGTGGAAAAAACACTTTTCGCACTTGTGTTGTTGCAGGAAACCACTTTTGCACTTGTATTCGTGTGGAAAACCACTTTTCGCACTTGTGTTAGTGTTGAAAAACCACTTCTCGCACTTGTGTTAGTGTTGAAAAACCACTTTTCGCACTTGTGTTGGTGCAGGAAACCACTTTTGCACTTGTATTAGTGTGGAAAAACCACTTTTCGCAATTGTGTTAGTGTTGAAAAACCACTTTTCGCACTTGGGTTGGTGCAGGAAACCACTTTTGCACTTGTATTAGTGTGGAAAAACCACCGTTCGCACATGTGTTAGTGTTGAAAAACCACTTTTCGCACTTGTGTTAGTGTTGAAAAACCACTTTTCGCACTTGTGTTGGTGCAGGAAACCACTTTTGCACTTGTATTGGTGTGGAAAAACCACTTTTCGCACTTGTGTTAGTGTTGAAAAACCACTTTTCGCACTTGTGTTAGTGTTGAAAAACAACTTTTCGCACTTGTGTTGTTGCAGGAAACCACTTTTGCACTTGTATTAGTGTGGAAAAACCACTTTTCGCACTTGTGTTAGTGTTGAAAAACCACTTTTCGCACTTGTGTTAGTGTTGAAAAACCACTTTTCGCACTTGTGTTGGTGCAGGAAACCACTTTTGCACTTGTATTAGTGTGGAAAAAACACTTTTTGCACTTGTGATAGTGTTGAAAAACCACTTTTCGCACTTGTGTTAGTGTTGAAAAACCACTTTTCGCACTTGTGTTGGTGCAGGAAACCACTTTTGCACTTGTATTAGTGTGGAAAAACCACTTTTCGCACTTGTGTTAGTGTTGAAAAACCACTTTTCGCACTTGTGTTCGTGTTGAAAAACCACTTTTCGCACTTGTGTTGGTGCACGAAACCACTTTTGCACTTGTATTAGTGTGGAAAAAACACTTTTTGCACTTGTGATAGTGTTGAAAAACCACTTTTCGCACTTGTGTTAGTGTTGAAAAACCACTTTTCGCACTTGTGTTGGTGCAGGAAACCACTTTTGCCCTTGTATTAGTGTGGAAAAAACACTTTTTGCACTTGTGATAGTGTTGAAAAACCACTTTTCGCACTTGTGTTAGTGTTGAAAAACCACTTTTCGCACTTGTGTTGGTGCAGGAAACCACTTTTGCACTTGTATTAGTGTGGAAAAACCACTTTTCGCACTTGTGTTACTGTTGAAAAACCACTTTTCACACTTGTGTTAGTGTTGAAAAACCACTTTTCGCACTTGTGTTGGTGCAGGAAACAACTTTTGCACTTGTATTAGTGTGGAAAAAACACTTTTTGCACTTGTGATAGTGTTGAAAAACCACTTTTCACACTTGTGTTAGCGTTGAAAAACCACTTTTCGCACTTGTGTTAGTGTTGCAAAACCACTTTTCGCACTTGTGTTGGTGCAGGAAACCACTTTTGTACTTGTATTATTGTGGAAAAACCACTTTTTGCACTTGTGATAGTGTTGAAAAACCACTTTTCGCACTTGTGTTAGTGTTGAAAAACCACTTTTCGCACTTGTGTTGGTGCAGGAAACCACTTTTGCACTTGTATTAGTGTGGAAAAAACACTTTTTGCACTTGTGATAGTGTTGAAAAACCACTTTTCGCACTTGTGTTAGTGTTGAAAAACCACTTTTGCACTTGTATTAGTGTGGAAAAAACACTTTTTGCACTTGTGATAGTGTTGAAAAAACACTTTTCGCACTTGTGTTAGTGTTGAAAAACCACTTTTCGCACTTGTGTTAGTGTTGAAAAACCACTTTTCGCACTTGTGTTGGTGCAGGAAACCACTTTTGCCCTTGTATTAGTGTGGAAAAAACACTTTTTGCACTTGTGATAGTGTTGAAAAACCACTTTTCGCACTTGTGTTAGTGTTGAAAAACCACTTTTCGCACTTGTGTTGGTGCAGGAAACCACTTTTGCACTTGTATTAGTGTGGAAAAAACACTTTTTGCACTTGTGATAGTGTTGAAAAACCACTTTTCGCACTTGTGTTAGTGTTGAAAAACCACTTTTCGCACTTGTGTTAGTGTTGAAAAACCACTTTTCGCACTTGTGTTGGTGCAGGAAACCACTTTTGCACTTGTATTAGTGTGGAAAAACCACTTTTCGCACTTGTGTTAGTGTTGAAAAACCACTTTTCGCACTTGTGTTAGTGTTGAAAAACCACTTTTCGCACTTGTGTTAGTGTTGAAAAACCACTTTTCGCACTTGTGTTCGTGTTGAAAAACCACTTTTCGCACTTGTGTTGGTGCAGGAAACCACTTTTGCACTTGTATTAGTGTGGAAAAAACACTTTTTGCACTTGTGATAGTGTTGAAAAACCACTTTTCGCACTTGTGTTAGTGTTGAAAAACCACTTTTCGCACTTGTGTTAGTGTTGAAAAACCACTTTTCGCACTTGTGTTGGTGCAGGAAACCTCTTTTGCACTTGTATTAATGTGGAAAAAACACTTTTTGCACTTGTGATAGTGTTGAAAAACCACTTTTCGCACTTGTGTTAGTGTTGAAAAACCACTTTTCGCACTTGTGTTGGTGCAGGAAACCACTTTTGCACTTGTATTAGTGTGGGAAAAACACTTTTCGCACTTGTGTTAGTGTTGAAAAACCACTTTTCGCACTTGTGTTAGTGTTGAAAAACCACTTTTCGCACTTGTGTTGGTGCAGGAAACCACTTTTGCACTTGTATTAGTGTGGAAAAACCACTTTTCGCACTTGTGTTAGTGTTGAAAAACCACTTTTCGCACTTGTGTTGGTGCAGGAAACCACTTTTGCACTTGTATTAGTGTGGAAAAAACACTTTTCGCACTTGTGTTGTTGCAGGAAACCACTTTTGCACTTGTATTAGTGTGGAAAACCACTTTTCGCACTTGTGTTAGTGTTGAAAAACCACTTCTCGCACTTGTGTTAGTGTTGAAAAACCACTTTTCGCACTTGTGTTGGTGCAGGAAACCACTTTTGCACTTGTATTAGTGTGGAAAAACCACTTTTCGCAATTGTGTTAGTGTTGAAAAACCACTTTTCGCACTTGGGTTGGTGCAGGAAACCACTTTTGCACTTGTATTAGTGTGGAAAAACCACCGTTCGCACATGTGTTAGTGTTGAAAAACCACTTTTCGCACTTGTGTTAGTGTTGAAAAACCACTTTTCGCACTTGTGTTGGTGCAGGAAACCACTTTTGCACTTGTATTGGTGTGGAAAAACCACTTTTCGCACTTGTGTTAGTGTTGAAAAACCACTTTTCGCACTTGTGTTAGTGTTGAAAAACAACTTTTCGCACTTGTGTTGTTGCAGGAAACCACTTTTGCACTTGTATTAGTGTGGAAAAACCACTTTTCGCACTTGTGTTAGTGTTGAAAAACCACTTTTCGCACTTGTGTTAGTGTTGAAAAACCACTTTTCGCACTTGTGTTTGTGCAGGAAACCACTTTTGCACTTGTATTAGTGTGGAAAAAACACTTTTTGCACATGTGATAGTGTTGAAAAACCACTTTTCGCACTTGTGTTAGTGTTGAAAAACCACTTTTCGCACTTGTATTAGTGTGGAAAAACCACTTTTCGCACTTGTGTTAGTGTTGAAAAACCACTTTTTGCACTTGTGTCAGTGTTGAAAAACCACTTTTCGCACTTGTGTTAGTGTTGAAAAACCACTTTTCGCACTTGTGTTGGTGCAGGGAACCACTTTTGCACTTGTATTAGTGTGGGAAAAACCACTTTTTGCACTTGTGATAGTGTTGAAAAACCACTTTTCGCACTTGTGTTAGTGTTGAAAAACCACTTTTCGCACTTGTGTTGGTGCAGGAAACCACTTTTGCACTTGTGTTAGTGTGGAAAAACCACTTTTCGCACTTGTGTTAGTGTTGAAAAACCACTTTTCGCACTTGTGGTAGTGTTGAAAAACCACTTTTCGCACTTGTGTTGGTGCAGGAAACCACTTTTGCACTTGTATTAGTGTGGAAAAAACACTTTTTGCACTTTTGATAGTGTTGAAAAACCACTTTTCGCACTTGTGTTAGTGTTGAAAAACCACTTTTCGCACTTGTGTTGGTGCAGGAAACCAGTTTTGCACTTGTATTAGTGTGGAAAAACCACTTTTCGCACTTGTGTTAGTGTTGAAAAACCACTTTTGCACTTGTATTAGTGTGGAAAAAACATTTTTGCACTTGTGATAGTGTTGGAAAACCACTTTTTGCACTTCTGTTAGGGTTGAAAAACCACTTTTCGCACTTGTGTTGGTGCAGGAAACCACTTTTGCACTTGTATTAGTGTGGAAAAACCACTTTTCGCACTTGTGTTAGTGTTGAAAAACCACTTTTCGCACTTGTATTAGTGTGGAAAAAACACTTTTTGCACTTGTGATATAGTTGAAAAACTACTTCTCGCACTTGTGTTAGTGTTGAAAAACCACTTTTCGCACTTGTGTTGGTGCAGGAAACCACTTTTGCACTTGTATTATTGTGGAAAAACCACTTTTCGCAATTGTGTTAGTGTTGAAAAACCACTTTTCGCACTTGTGTTAGTGTTGAAAAACCACTTTTCGCACTTGTGTTAGTGTTGAAAAACCACTTTTCGCACTTGTGTTGGTGCAGGAAACCACTTTTGCACTTGTATTAGTGTGGAAAAAACACTTTTTGCACTTGTGATAGTGTTGAAAAACCACTTTTCGCACTTGTGTTAGTGTTGAAAAACCACTTTTCGCACTTGTGTTAGTGTTGAAAAACCACTTTTCGCACTTGTGTTGGTGCAGGAAACCACTTTTGCACTTGTATTAGTGTGGAAAAACCACTTTTCGCACTTGTGATAGTGTTGAAAAACCACTTTTCGCACTTGTGTTAGTGTTGAAAAACCACTTTTCGCACTTGTGTTGGTGCAGGAAACCACTTTTGCACTTGTATTAGTGTGGAAAAACCACTTTTCGCACTTGTGTTAGTGTTGAAAAACCACTTTTCGCACTTGTGTTCGTGTTGAAAAACCACTTTTCGCACTTGTGTTGGTGCACGAAACCACTTTTGCACTTGTATTAGTGTGGAAAAAACACTTTTTGCACTTGTGATAGTGTTGAAAAACCACTTTTCGCACTTGTGTTAGTGTTGAAAAACCACTTTTCGCACTTGTGTTGGTGCAGGAAACCACTTTTGCCCTTGTATTAGTGTGGAAAAAACACTTTTTGCACTTGTGATAGTGTTGAAAAACCACTTTTCGCACTTGCGTTGGTGCAGGAAACCACTTTTGCACTTGTATTAGTGTGGAAAAACCACTTTTCGCACTTGTGTTAGTGTTGAAAAACCACTTTTCGCACTTGTGTTGGTGCAGGAAACCACTTTTGCACTTGTATTAGTGTGGAAAAAACACTTTTCGCACTTGTGTTGTTGCAGGAAACCACTTTTGCACTTGTATTAGTGTGGAAAACCACTTTTCGCACTTGTGTTAGTGTTGAAAAACCACTTCTCGCACTTGTGTTAGTGTTGAAAAACCACTTTTCGCACTTGTGTTGGTGCAGGAAACCACTTTTGCACTTGTATTAGTGTGGAAAAACCACTTTTCGCAATTGTGTTAGTGTTGAAAAACCACTTTTCGCACTTGGGTTGGTGCAGGAAACCACTTTTGCACTTGTATTAGTGTGGAAAAACCACCGTTCGCACATGTGTTAGTGTTGAAAAACCACTTTTCGCACTTGTGTTAGTGTTGAAAAACCACTTTTCGCACTTGTGTTGGTGCAGGAAACCACTTTTGCACTTGTATTGGTGTGGAAAAACCACTTTTCGCACTTGTGTTAGTGTTGAAAAACCACTTTTCGCACTTGTGTTAGTGTTGAAAAACAACTTTTCGCACTTGTGTTGTTGCAGGAAACCACTTTTGCACTTGTATTAGTGTGGAAAAACCACTTTTCGCACTTGTGTTAGTGTTGAAAAACCACTTTTCGCACTTGTGTTAGTGTTGAAAAACCACTTTTCGCACTTGTGTTGGTGCAGGAAACCACTTTTGCACTTGTATTAGTGTGGAAAAAACACTTTTTGCACTTGTGATAGTGTTGAAAAACCACTTTTCGCACTTGTGTTGGTGCAGGAAACCACTTTTGCACTTGTATTAGTGTGGAAAAACCACTTTTCGCACTTGTGTTAGTGTTGAAAAACCACTTTTCGCACTTGTGTTCGTGTTGAAAAACCACTTTTCGCACTTGTGTTGGTGCACGAAACCACTTTTGCACTTGTATTAGTGTGGAAAAAACACTTTTTGCACTTGTGATAGTGTTGAAAAACCACTTTTCGCACTTGTGTTAGTGTTGAAAAACCACTTTTCGCACTTGTGTTGGTGCAGGAAACCACTTTTGCCCTTGTATTAGTGTGGAAAAAACACTTTTTGCACTTGTGATAGTGTTGAAAAACCACTTTTCGCACTTGTGTTAGTGTTGAAAAACCACTTTTCGCACTTGTGTTGGTGCAGGAAACCACTTTTGCACTTGTATTAGTGTGGAAAAACCACTTTTCGCACTTGTGTTACTGTTGAAAAACCACTTTTCACACTTGTGTTAGTGTTGAAAAACCACTTTTCGCACTTGTGTTGGTGCAGGAAACAACTTTTGCACTTGTATTAGTGTGGAAAAAACACTTTTTGCACTTGTGATAGTGTTGAAAAACCACTTTTCGCACTTGTGTTAGCGTTGAAAAACCACTTTTCGCACTTGTGTTAGTGTTGCAAAACCACTTTTCGCACTTGTGTTGGTGCAGGAAACCACTTTTGTACTTGTATTATTGTGGAAAAACCACTTTTTGCACTTGTGATAGTGTTGAAAAACCACTTTTCGCACTTGTGTTAGTGTTGAAAAACCACTTTTCGCACTTGTGTTGGTGCAGGAAACCACTTTTGCACTTGTATTAGTGTGGAAAAAACACTTTTTGCACTTGTGATAGTGTTGAAAAACCACTTTTCGCACTTGTGTTAGTGTTGAAAAACCACTTTTGCACTTGTATTAGTGTGGAAAAAACACTTTTTGCACTTGTGATATTGTTGAAAAAACACTTTTCGCACTTGTGTTAGTGTTGAAAAACCACTTTTCGCACTTGTGTTAGTGTTGAAAAACCACTTTTCGCACTTGTGTTGGTGCAGGAAACCACTTTTGCACTTGTATTATTGTGGAAAAACCACTTTTCGCAATTGTGTTAGTGTTGAAAAACCACTTTTCGCACTTGTGTTAGTGTTGAAAAACCACTTTTCGCACTTGTGTTAGTGTTGAAAAACCACTTTTCGCACTTGTGTTGGTGCAGGAAACCACTTTTGCACTTGTATTAGTGTGGAAAAAACACTTTTCGCACTTGTGTTAGTGTTGAAAAATCACTTTTCGCACTTGTGTTAGTGTGGAAAAACCACTTTTCGCAATTGTGTTAGTGTTGAAAAACCACTTTTCGCACTTGTGTTAGTGTTGAAAAACCACTTTTTGCACTTGTGTTAGTGTTGAAAAACCACTTTTCGCAATTGTGTTGGTGCAGGAAACCACTTTTGCACTTGTATTAGTGTGGAAAAAACACTTTTTGCACTTGTGATAGTGTGAAAAACCACTTTTCGCACATGTGTTAGTGTTGAAAAACCACTTTTCGCACTTGTGTTGGTGCAGGAAAACCACTATTGCACTTGTATTGGTGTGGAAAAACCACTTTTCGCACTTGTGTTAGTGTTGAAAAACCACTTTTCACACTTGTGTTAGTGTTGAAAAACCACTTTTCGCACTTGTGTTGGTGCAGGAAACCACTTTTGCACTTGTATTAGTGTGGAAAAAACACTTTTTGCACTTGTGATAGTGTTGAAAAACCACTTTTCGCACTTGTGTTAGTGTTGAAAAACCACTTTTCGCACTTGTGTTAGTGTTGAAAAACCACTTTTCGCACTTGTGTTGGTGCAGGAAACCACTTTTGCACTTGTATTAGTGTGGAAAAAACACTTTTTGCACTTGTGATAGTGTTGAAAAACCACTTTTCGCACTTGTGTTAGTGTTGAAAAACCACTTTTCGCACTTGTGTTGGTGCAGGAAACCACTTTTGCACTTGTATTAGTGTGGAAAAACCACTTTTCGCACTTGTGTTAGTGTTGAAAAACCACTTTTCGCACTTGTGTTCGTGTTGAAAAACCACTTTTCGCACTTGTGTTGGTGCACGAAACCACTTTTGCACTTGTATTAGTGTGGAAAAAACACTTTTTGCACTTGTGATAGTGTTGAAAAACCACTTTTCGCACTTGTGTTAGTGTTGAAAAACCACTTTTCGCACTTGTGTTGGTGCAGGAAACCACTTTTGCCCTTGTATTAGTGTGGAAAAAACACTTTTTGCACTTGTGATAGTGTTGAAAAACCACTTTTCGCACTTGTGTTAGTGTTGAAAAACCACTTTTCGCACTTGTGTTGGTGCAGGAAACCACTTTTGCACTTGTATTAGTGTGGAAAAACCACTTTTCGCACTTGTGTTACTGTTGAAAAACCACTTTTCACACTTGTGTTAGTGTTGAAAAACCACTTTTCGCACTTGTGTTGGTGCAGGAAACAACTTTTGCACTTGTAATAGTGTGGAAAAAACACTTTTTGCACTTGTGATAGTGTTGAAAAACCACTTTTCGCACTTGTGTTAGCGTTGAAAAAGCACTTTTCGCACTTGTGTTAGTGTTGCAAAACCACTTTTCGCACTTGTGTTGGTGCAGGAAACCACTTTTGTACTTGTATTATTGTGGAAAAACCACTTTTTGCACTTGTTATAGTGTTGAAAAACCACTTTTCGCACTTGTGTTAGTGTTGAAAAACCACTTTTCGCACTTGTGTTGGTGCAGGAAACCACTTTTGCACTTGTATTAGTGTGGAAAAAACACTTTTTGCACTTGTGATAGTGTTGAAAAACCACTTTTCGCACTTGTGTTAGTGTTGAAAAACCACTTTTGCACTTGTATTAGTGTGGAAAAAACACTTTTTGCACTTGTGATAGTGTTGAAAAAACACTTTTCGCACTTGTGTTAGTGTTGAAAAACCACTTTTCGCACTTGTGTTAGTGTTGAAAAACCACTTTTCGCACTTGTGTTGGTGCAGGAAACCACTTTTGCCCTTGTATTAGTGTGCGAAAAACACTTTTTGCACTTGTGATAGTGTTGAAAAACCACTTTTCGCACTTGTGTTAGTGTTGAAAAACCACTTTTCGCACTTGTGTTGGTGCAGGAAACCACTTTTGCACTTGTATTAGTGTGGAAAAAACACTTTTTGCACTTGTGATAGTGTTGAAAAACCACTTTTCGCACTTGTGTTAGTGTTGAAAAACCACTTTTCGCACTTGTGTTAGTGTTGAAAAACCACTTTTCGCACTTGTGTTGGTGCAGGAAACCACTTTTGCACTTGTATTAGTGTGGAAAAACCACTTTTCGCACTTGTGTTAGTGTTGAAAAACCACTTTTCGCACTTGTGTTCGTGTTGAAAAACCACTTTTCGCACTTGTGTTGGTGCAGGAAACCACTTTTGCACTTGTATTAGTGTGGAAAAAACACTTTTTGCACTTGTGATAGTGTTGAAAAACCACTTTTCGCACTTGTGTTAGTGTTGAAAAACCACTTTTCGCACTTGTGTTAGTGTTGAAAAACCACTTTTCGCACTTGTGTTGGTGCAGGAAACCTCTTTTGCACTTGTATTAATGTGGAAAAAACACTTTTTGCACTTGTGATAGTGTTGAAAAACCACTTTTCGCACTTGTGTTAGTGTTGAAAAACCACTTTTCGCACTTGTGTTGGTGCAGGAAACCACTTTTGCACTTGTATTAGTGTGGGAAAAACACTTTTGGCACTTGTGTTAGTGTTGAAAAACCACTTTTCGCACTTGTGTTAGTGTTGAAAAACCACTTTTCGCACTTGTGTTGGTGCAGGAAACCACTTTTGCACTTGTATTAGTGTGGAAAAACCACTTTTCGCACTTGTGTTAGTGTTGAAAAACCACTTTTCGCACTTGTGTTGGTGCAGGAAACCACTTTTGCACTTGTATTAGTGTGGAAAAAACACTTTTCGCACTTGTGTTGTTGCAGGAAACCACTTTTGCACTTGTATTAGTGTGGAAAACCACTTTTCGCACTTGTGTTAGTGTTGAAAAACCACTTCTCGCACTTGTGTTAGTGTTGAAAAACCACTTTTCGCACTTGTGTTGGTGCAGGAAACCACTTTTGCACTTGTATTAGTGTGGAAAAACCACTTTTCGCAATTGTGTTAGTGTTGAAAAACCACTTTTCGCACTTGGGTTGGTGCAGGAAACCACTTTTGCACTTGTATTAGTGTGGAAAAACCACCGTTCGCACATGTGTTAGTGTTGAAAAACCACTTTTCGCACTTGTGTTAGTGTTGAAAAACCACTTTTCGCACTTGTGTTGGTGCAGGAAACCACTTTTGCACTTGTATTGGTGTGGAAAAACCACTTTTCGCACTTGTGTTAGTGTTGAAAAACCACTTTTCGCACTTGTGTTAGTGTTGAAAAACAACTTTTCGCACTTGTGTTGTTGCAGGAAACCACTTTTGCACTTGTATTAGTGTGGAAAAACCACTTTTCGCACTTGTGTTAGTGTTGAAAAACCACTTTTCGCACTTGTGTTAGTGTTGAAAAACCACTTTTCGCACTTGTGTTTGTGCAGGAAACCACTTTTGCACTTGTATTAGTGTGGAAAAAACACTTTTTGCACATGTGATAGTGTTGAAAAACCACTTTTCGCACTTGTGTTAGTGTTGAAAAACCACTTTTCGCACTTGTATTAGTGTGGAAAAACCACTTTTCGCACTTGTGTTAGTGTTGAAAAACCACTTTTTGCACTTGTGTCAGTGTTGAAAAACCACTTTTCGCACTTGTGTTAGTGTTGAAAAACCACTTTTCGCACTTGTGTTGGTGCAGGGAACCACTTTTGCACTTGTATTAGTGTGGAAAAACCACTTTTTGCACTTGTGATAGTGTTGAAAAACCACTTTTCGCACTTGTGTTAGTGTTGAAAAACCACTTTTCGCACTTGTGTTGGTGCAGGAAACCACTTTTGCACTTGTGTTAGTGTGGAAAAACCACTTTTCGCACTTGTGTTAGTGTTGAAAAACCACTTTTCGCACTTGTGGTAGTGTTGAAAAACCACTTTTCGCACTTGTGTTGGTGCAGGAAACCACTTTTGCACTTGTATTAGTGTGGAAAAAACACTTTTTGCACTTTTGATAGTGTTGAAAAACCACTTTTCGCACTTGTGTTAGTGTTGAAAAACCACTTTTCGCACTTGTGTTGGTGCAGGAAACCAGTTTTGCACTTGTATTAGTGTGGAAAAACCACTTTTCGCACTTGTGTTAGTGTTGAAAAACCACTTTTGCACTTGTATTAGTGTGGAAAAAACATTTTTGCACTTGTGATAGTGTTGGAAAACCACTTTTTGCACTTCTGTTAGGGTTGAAAAACCACTTTTCGCACTTGTGTTGGTGCAGGAAACCACTTTTGCACTTGTATTAGTGTGGAAAAACCACTTCTCGCACTTGTGTTAGTGTTGAAAAACCACTTTTCGCACTTGTGTTGGTGCAGGAAACCACTTTTGCACTTGTATTATTGTGGAAAAACCACTTTTCGCAATTGTGTTAGTGTTGAAAAACCACTTTTCGCACTTGTGTTAGTGTTGAAAAACCACTTTTCGCACTTGTGTTAGTGTTGAAAAACCACTTTTCGCACTTGTGTTGGTGCAGGAAACCACTTTTGCACTTGTATTAGTGTGGAAAAAACACTTTTCGCACTTGTGTTAGTGTTGAAAAATCACTTTTCGCACTTGTATTAGTGTGGAAAAACCACTTTTCGCAATTGTGTTAGTGTTGAAAAACCACTTTTCGCACTTGTGTTAGTGTTGAAAAACCACTTTTCGCACTTGTGTTAGTGTTGAAAAACCACTTTTCGCAATTGTGTTGGTGCAGGAAACCACTTTTGCACTTGTATTAGTGTGGAAAAAACACTTTTTGCACTTGTGATAGTGTGAAAAACCACTTTTCGCACATGTGTTAGTGTTGAAAAACCACTTTTCGCACTTGTGTTGGTGCAGGAAAACCACTATTGCACTTGTATTGGTGCAGGAAAAACACTATTGCACTTGTATTGGTGTGGAAAAACCACTTTTTGCACTTGTGATAGTGTTGAAAAACCACTTTTCGCACTTGTGTTAGTGTTGAAAAACCACTTTTCGCACTTGTGTTGGTGCAGGAAACCACTATTGCACTTGTATTGGTGTGGAAAAACCACTTTTCGCACTTGTGTTAGTGTTGAAAAACCACTTTTCGCACTTGTGTTAGTGTTGAAAAACCACTTTTCGCACTTGTGTTGGTGCAGGAAACCACTATTGCACTTGTATTGGTGTGGAAAAACCACTTTTCGCACTTGTATTAGTGTGGAAAAACCACTTTTCGCACTTGTGTTAGTGTTGAAAAACCACTTTTTGCACTTCTGTTACGGTTGAAAAACCACTTTTCGCACTTGTGTTGGTGCAGGAAACCACTTTTGCACTTGTATTAGTGTGGAAAAAACACTTTTTGCACTTGTGATAGTGTTGAAAAACCACTTTTCGCACTTGTGTTAGTGTTGAAAAACCACTTTTCGCACTTGTGTTAGTGTTGAAAAACCACTTTTCGCACTTGTGTTGGTGCAGGAAACCTCTTTTGCACTTGTATTAATGTGGAAAAAACACTTTTTGCACTTGTGATAGTGTTGAAAAACCACTTTTCACACTTGTGTTAGTGTTGAAAAACCACTTTTCGCACTTGTGTTGGTGCAGGAAACCACTTTTGCACTTGTATTAGTGTGGGAAAAACACTTTTCGCACTTGTGTTAGTGTTGAAAAACCACTTTTCGCACTTGTGTTAGTGTTGAAAAACCACTTTTCGCACTTGCGTTGGTGCAGGAAACCACTTTTGCACTTGTATTAGTGTGGAAAAACCACTTTTCGCACTTGTGTTAGTGTTGAAAAACCACTTTTCGCACTTGTGTTGGTGCAGGAAACCACTTTTGCACTTGTATTAGTGTGGAAAAAACACTTTTCGCACTTGTGTTGTTGCAGGAAACCACTTTTGCACTTGTATTCGTGTGGAAAACCACTTTTCGCACTTGTGTTAGTGTTGAAAAACCACTTCTCGCACTTGTGTTAGTGTTGAAAAACCACTTTTCGCACTTGTGTTGGTGCAGGAAACCACTTTTGCACTTGTATTAGTGTGGAAAAACCACTTTTCGCAATTGTGTTAGTGTTGAAAAACCACTTTTCGCACTTGGGTTGGTGCAGGAAACCACTTTTGCACTTGTATTAGTGTGGAAAAACCACCGTTCGCACATGTGTTAGTGTTGAAAAACCACTTTTCGCACTTGTGTTAGTGTTGAAAAACCACTTTTCGCACTTGTGTTGGTGCAGGAAACCACTTTTGCACTTGTATTGGTGTGGAAAAACCACTTTTCGCACTTGTGTTAGTGTTGAAAAACCACTTTTCGCACTTGTGTTAGTGTTGAAAAACAACTTTTCGCACTTGTGTTGTTGCAGGAAACCACTTTTGCACTTGTATTAGTGTGGAAAAACCACTTTTCGCACTTGTGTTAGTGTTGAAAAACCACTTTTCGCACTTGTGTTAGTGTTGAAAAACCACTTTTCGCACTTGTGTTGGTGCAGGAAACCACTTTTGCACTTGTATTAGTGTGGAAAAAACACTTTTTGCACTTGTGATAGTGTTGAAAAACCACTTTTCGCACTTGTGTTAGTGTTGAAAAACCACTTTTCGCACTTGTGTTGGTGCAGGAAACCACTTTTGCACTTGTATTAGTGTGGAAAAACCACTTTTCGCACTTGTGTTAGTGTTGAAAAACCACTTTTCGCACTTGTGTTCGTGTTGAAAAACCACTTTTCGCACTTGTGTTGGTGCACGAAACCACTTTTGCACTTGTATTAGTGTGGAAAAAACACTTTTTGCACTTGTGATAGTGTTGAAAAACCACTTTTCGCACTTGTGTTAGTGTTGAAAAACCACTTTTCGCACTTGTGTTGGTGCAGGAAACCACTTTTGCCCTTGTATTAGTGTGGAAAAAACACTTTTTGCACTTGTGATAGTGTTGAAAAACCACTTTTCGCACTTGTGTTAGTGTTGAAAAACCACTTTTCGCACTTGTGTTGGTGCAGGAAACCACTTTTGCACTTGTATTAGTGTGGAAAAACCACTTTTCGCACTTGTGTTACTGTTGAAAAACCACTTTTCACACTTGTGTTAGTGTTGAAAAACCACTTTTCGCACTTGTGTTGGTGCAGGAAACAACTTTTGCACTTGTATTAGTGTGGAAAAAACACTTTTTGCACTTGTGATAGTGTTGAAAAACCACTTTTCGCACTTGTGTTAGCGTTGAAAAACCACTTTTCGCACTTGTGTTAGTGTTGAAAAACCACTTTTCGCACTTGTGTTGGTGCAGGAAACCACTTTTGCCCTTGTATTAGTGTGCGAAAAACACTTTTTGCACTTGTGATAGTGTTGAAAAACCACTTTTCGCACTTGTGTTAGTGTTGAAAAACCACTTTTCGCACATGTGTTGGTGCAGGAAACCACTTTTGCACTTGTATTAGTGTGGAAAAAACACTTTTTGCACTTGTGATAGTGTTGAAAAACCACTTTTCGCACTTGTGTTAGTGTTGAAAAACCACTTTTCGCACTTGTGTTAGTGTTGAAAAACCACTTTTCGCACTTGTGTTGGTGCAGGAAACCACTTTTGCACTTGTATTAGTGTGGAAAAACCACTTTTCGCACTTGTGTTAGTGTTGAAAAACCACTTTTCGCACTTGTGTTCGTGTTGAAAAACCACTTTTCGCACTTGTGTTGGTGCAGGAAACCACTTTTGCACTTGTATTAGTGTGGAAAAAACACTTTTTGCACTTGTGATAGTGTTGAAAAACCACTTTTCGCACTTGTGTTAGTGTTGAAAAACCACTTTTCGCACTTGTGTTAGTGTTGAAAAACCACTTTTCGCACTTGTGTTGGTGCAGGAAACCTCTTTTGCACTTGTATTAATGTGGAAAAAACACTTTTTGCACTTGTGATAGTGTTGAAAAACCACTTTTCGCACTTGTGTTAGTGTTGAAAAACCACTTTTCGCACTTGTGTTGGTGCAGGAAACCACTTTTGCACTTGTATTAGTGTGGGAAAAACACTTTTGGCACTTGTGTTAGTGTTGAAAAACCACTTTTCGCACTTGTGTTAGTGTTGAAAAACCACTTTTCGCACTTGTGTTGGTGCAGGAAACCACTTTTGCACTTGTATTAGTGTGGAAAAACCACTTTTCGCACTTGTGTTAGTGTTGAAAAACCACTTTTCGCACTTGTGTTGGTGCAGGAAACCACTTTTGCACTTGTATTAGTGTGGAAAAAACACTTTTTGCACTTGTGATAGTGTTGAAAAACCACTTTTCGCACTTGTGTTAGCGTTGAAAAACCACTTTTCGCACTTGTGTTAGTGTTGAAAAACCACTTTTCGCACTTGTGTTGGTGCAGGAAACCACTTTTGCCCTTGTATTAGTGTGCGAAAAACACTTTTTGCACTTGTGATAGTGTTGAAAAACCACTTTTCGCACTTGTGTTAGTGTTGAAAAACCACTTTTCGCACTTGTGTTGGTGCAGGAAACCACTTTTGCACTTGTATTAGTGTGGAAAAAACACTTTTTGCACTTGTGATAGTGTTGAAAAACCACTTTTCGCACTTGTGTTAGTGTTGAAAAACCACTTTTCGCACTTGTGTTAGTGTTGAAAAACCACTTTTCGCACTTGTGTTGGTGCAGGAAACCACTTTTGCACTTGTATTAGTGTGGAAAAACCACTTTTCGCACTTGTGTTAGTGTTGAAAAACCACTTTTCGCACTTGTGTTCGTGTTGAAAAACCACTTTTCGCACTTGTGTTGGTGCAGGAAACCACTTTTGCACTTGTATTAGTGTGGAAAAAACACTTTTTGCACTTGTGATAGTGTTGAAAAACCACTTTTCGCACTTGTGTTAGTGTTGAAAAACCACTTTTCGCACTTGTGTTAGTGTTGAAAAACCACTTTTCGCACTTGTGTTGGTGCAGGAAACCTCTTTTGCACTTGTATTAATGTGGAAAAAACACTTTTTGCACTTGTGATAGTGTTGAAAAACCACTTTTCGCACTTGTGTTAGTGTTGAAAAACCACTTTTCGCACTTGTGTTGGTGCAGGAAACCACTTTTGCACTTGTATTAGTGTGGGAAAAACACTTTTGGCACTTGTGTTAGTGTTGAAAAACCACTTTTCGCACTTGTGTTAGTGTTGAAAAACCACTTTTCGCACTTGTGTTGGTGCAGGAAACCACTTTTGCACTTGTATTAGTGTGGAAAAACCACTTTTCGCACTTGTGTTAGTGTTGAAAAACCACTTTTCGCACTTGTGTTGGTGCAGGAAACCACTTTTGCACTTGTATTAGTGTGGAAAAAACACTTTTCGCACTTGTGTTGTTGCAGGAAACCACTTTTGCACTTGTATTAGTGTGGAAAACCACTTTTCGCACTTGTGTTAGTGTTGAAAAACCACTTCTCGCACTTGTGTTAGTGTTGAAAAACCACTTTTCGCACTTGTGTTGGTGCAGGAAACCACTTTTGCACTTGTATTAGTGTGGAAAAACCACTTTTCGCAATTGTGTTAGTGTTGAAAAACCACTTTTCGCACTTGGGTTGGTGCAGGAAACCACTTTTGCACTTGTATTAGTGTGGAAAAACCACCGTTCGCACATGTGTTAGTGTTGAAAAACCACTTTTCGCACTTGTGTTAGTGTTGAAAAACCACTTTTCGCACTTGTGTTGGTGCAGGAAACCACTTTTGCACTTGTATTGGTGTGGAAAAACCACTTTTCGCACTTGTGTTAGTGTTGAAAAACCACTTTTCGCACTTGTGTTAGTGTTGAAAAACAACTTTTCGCACTTGTGTTGTTGCAGGAAACCACTTTTGCACTTGTATTAGTGTGGAAAAACCACTTTTCGCACTTGTGTTAGTGTTGAAAAACCACTTTTCGCACTTGTGTTAGTGTTGAAAAACCACTTTTCGCACTTGTGTTTGTGCAGGAAACCACTTTTGCACTTGTATTAGTGTGGAAAAAACACTTTTTGCACATGTGATAGTGTTGAAAAACCACTTTTCGCACTTGTGTTAGTGTTGAAAAACCACTTTTCGCACTTGTATTAGTGTGGAAAAACCACTTTTCGCACTTGTGTTAGTGTTGAAAAACCACTTTTTGCACTTGTGTCAGTGTTGAAAAACCACTTTTCGCACTTGTGTTAGTGTTGAAAAACCACTTTTCGCACTTGTGTTGGTGCAGGGAACCACTTTTGCACTTGTATTAGTGTGGAAAAACCACTTTTTGCACTTGTGATAGTGTTGAAAAACCACTTTTCGCACTTGTGTTAGTGTTGAAAAACCACTTTTCGCACTTGTGTTGGTGCAGGAAACCACTTTTGCACTTGTGTTAGTGTGGAAAAACCACTTTTCGCACTTGTGTTAGTGTTGAAAAACCACTTTTCGCACTTGTGGTAGTGTTGAAAAACCACTTTTCGCACTTGTGTTGGTGCAGGAAACCACTTTTGCACTTGTATTAGTGTGGAAAAAACACTTTTTGCACTTTTGATAGTGTTGAAAAACCACTTTTCGCACTTGTGTTAGTGTTGAAAAACCACTTTTCGCACTTGTGTTGGTGCAGGAAACCAGTTTTGCACTTGTATTAGTGTGGAAAAACCACTTTTCGCACTTGTGTTAGTGTTGAAAAACCACTTTTGCACTTGTATTAGTGTGGAAAAAACATTTTTGCACTTGTGATAGTGTTGGAAAACCACTTTTTGCACTTCTGTTAGGGTTGAAAAACCACTTTTCGCACTTGTGTTGGTGCAGGAAACCACTTTTGCACTTGTATTAGTGTGGAAAAACCACTTTTCGCACTTGTGTTAGTGTTGAAAAACCACTTTTCGCACTTGTATTAGTGTGGAAAAAACACTTTTTGCACTTGTGATATAGTTGAAAAACCACTGCTCGCACTTGTGTTAGTGTTGAAAAACCACTTTTCGCACTTGTGTTGGTGCAGGAAACCACTTTTGCACTTGTATTATTGTGGAAAAACCACTTTTCGCAATTGTGTTAGTGTTGAAAAACCACTTTTCGCACTTGTGTTAGTGTTGAAAAACCACTTTTCGCACTTGTGTTAGTGTTGAAAAACCACTTTTCGCACTTGTGTTGGTGCAGGAAACCACTTTTGCACTTGTATTAGTGTGGAAAAAACACTTTTCGCACTTGTGTTAGTGTTGAAAAATCACTTTTCGCACTTGTATTAGTGTGGAAAAACCACTTTTCGCAATTGTGTTAGTGTTGAAAAACCACTTTTCGCACTTGTGTTAGTGTTGAAAAACCACTTTTCGCACTTGTGTTAGTGTTGAAAAACCACTTTTCGCAATTGTGTTGGTGCAGGAAACCACTTTTGCACTTGTATTAGTGTGGAAAAAACACTTTTTGCACTTGTGATAGTGTGAAAAACCACTTTTCGCACATGTGTTAGTGTTGAAAAACCACTTTTCGCACTTGTGTTGGTGCAGGAAAACCACTATTGCACTTGTATTGGTGCAGGAAAACCACTATTGCACTTGTATTGGTGTGGAAAAACCACTTTTTGCACTTGTGATAGTGTTGAAAAACCACTTTTCGCACTTGTGTTAGTGTTGAAAAACCACTTTTCGCACTTGTGTTGGTGCAGGAAACCACTATTGCACTTGTATTGGTGTGGAAAAACCACTTTTCGCACTTGTGTTAGTGTTGAAAAACCACTTTTCGCACTTGTGTTAGTGTTGAAAAACCACTTTTCGCACTTGTGTTGGTGCAGGAAACCACTATTGCACTTGTATTGGTGTGGAAAAACCACTTTTCGCACTTGTATTAGTGTGGAAAAACCACTTTTCGCACTTGTGTTAGTGTTGAAAAACCACTTTTTGCACTTCTGTTACGGTTGAAAAACCACTTTTCGCACTTGTGTTGGTGCAGGAAACCACTTTTGCACTTGTATTAGTGTGGAAAAAACACTTTTTGCACTTGTGATAGTGTTGAAAAACCACTTTTCGCACTTGTGTTAGTGTTGAAAAACCACTTTTCGCACTTGTGTTAGTGTTGAAAAACCACTTTTCGCACTTGTGTTGGTGCAGGAAACCTCTTTTGCACTTGTATTAATGTGGAAAAACCACTTTTCGCACTTGTGTTAGTGTTGAAAAACCACTTTTTGCACTTGTGTCAGTGTTGAAAAACCACTTTTCGCACTTGTGTTAGTGTTGAAAAACCACTTTTCGCACTTGTGTTGGTGCAGGGAACCACTTTTGCACTTGTATTAGTGTGGAAAAACCACTTTTTGCACTTGTGATAGTGTTGAAAAACCACTTTTCGCACTTGTGTTAGTGTTGAAAAACCACTTTTCGCACTTGTGTTGGTGCAGGAAACCACTTTTGCACTTGTGTTAGTGTGGAAAAACCACTTTTCGCACTTGTGTTAGTGTTGAAAAACCACTTTTCGCACTTGTGGTAGTGTTGAAAAACCACTTTTCGCACTTGTGTTGGTGCAGGAAACCACTTTTGCACTTGTATTAGTGTGGAAAAAACACTTTTTGCACTTTTGATAGTGTTGAAAAACCACTTTTCGCACTTGTGTTAGTGTTGAAAAACCACTTTTCGCACTTGTGTTGGTGCAGGAAACCAGTTTTGCACTTGTATTAGTGTGGAAAAACCACTTTTCGCACTTGTGTTAGTGTTGAAAAACCACTTTTGCACTTGTATTAGTGTGGAAAAAACATTTTTGCACTTGTGATAGTGTTGGAAAACCACTTTTTGCACTTCTGTTAGGGTTGAAAAACCACTTTTCGCACTTGTGTTGGTGCAGGAAACCACTTTTGCACTTGTATTAGTGTGGAAAAACCACTTTTCGCACTTGTGTTAGTGTTGAAAAACCACTTTTCGCACTTGTATTAGTGTGGAAAAAACACTTTTTGCACTTGTGATATAGTTGAAAAACCACTGCTCGCACTTGTGTTAGTGTTGAAAAACCACTTTTCGCACTTGTGTTGGTGCAGGAAACCACTTTTGCACTTGTATTATTGTGGAAAAACCACTTTTCGCAATTGTGTTAGTGTTGAAAAACCACTTTTCGCACTTGTGTTAGTGTTGAAAAACCACTTTTCGCACTTGTGTTAGTGTTGAAAAACCACTTTTCGCACTTGTGTTGGTGCAGGAAACCACTTTTGCACTTGTATTAGTGTGGAAAAAACACTTTTCGCACTTGTGTTAGTGTTGAAAAATCACTTTTCGCACTTGTATTAGTGTGGAAAAACCACTTTTCGCAATTGTGTTAGTGTTGAAAAACCACTTTTCGCACTTGTGTTAGTGTTGAAAAACCACTTTTCGCACTTGTGTTAGTGTTGAAAAACCACTTTTCGCAATTGTGTTGGTGCAGGAAACCACTTTTGCACTTGTATTAGTGTGGAAAAAACACTTTTTGCACTTGTGATAGTGTGAAAAACCACTTTTCGCACATGTGTTAGTGTTGAAAAACCACTTTTCGCACTTGTGTTGGTGCAGGAAAACCACTATTGCACTTGTATTGGTGCAGGAAAACCACTATTGCACTTGTATTGGTGTGGAAAAACCACTTTTTGCACTTGTGATAGTGTTGAAAAACCACTTTTCGCACTTGTGTTAGTGTTGAAAAACCACTTTTCGCACTTGTGTTGGTGCAGGAAACCACTATTGCACTTGTATTGGTGTGGAAAAACCACTTTTCGCACTTGTGTTAGTGTTGAAAAACCACTTTTCGCACTTGTGTTAGTGTTGAAAAACCACTTTTCGCACTTGTGTTGGTGCAGGAAACCACTATTGCACTTGTATTGGTGTGGAAAAACCACTTTTCGCACTTGTATTAGTGTGGAAAAACCACTTTTCGCACTTGTGTTAGTGTTGAAAAACCACTTTTTGCACTTCTGTTACGGTTGAAAAACCACTTTTCGCACTTGTGTTGGTGCAGGAAACCACTTTTGCACTTGTATTAGTGTGGAAAAAACACTTTTTGCACTTGTGATAGTGTTGAAAAACCACTTTTCGCACTTGTGTTAGTGTTGAAAAACCACTTTTCGCACTTGTGTTAGTGTTGAAAAACCACTTTTCGCACTTGTGTTGGTGCAGGAAACCTCTTTTGCACTTGTATTAATGTGGAAAAAACACTTTTTGCACTTGTGATAGTGTTGAAAAACCACTTTTCGCACTTGTGTTAGTGTTGAAAAACCACTTTTCGCACTTGTGTTGGTGCAGGAAACCACTTTTGCACTTGTATTAGTGTGGGAAAAACACTTTTCGCACTTGTGTTAGTGTTGAAAAACCACTTTTCGCACTTGTGTTAGTGTTGAAAAACCACTTTTCGCACTTGCGTTGGTGCAGGAAACCACTTTTGCACTTGTATTAGTGTGGAAAAACCACTTTTCGCACTTGTGTTAGTGTTGAAAAACCACTTTTCGCACTTGTGTTGGTGCAGGAAACCACTTTTGCACTTGTATTAGTGTGGAAAAAACACTTTTCGCACTTGTGTTGTTGCAGGAAACCACTTTTGCACTTGTATTCGTGTGGAAAACCACTTTTCGCACTTGTGTTAGTGTTGAAAAACCACTTCTCGCACTTGTGTTAGTGTTGAAAAACCACTTTTCGCACTTGTGTTGGTGCAGGAAACCACTTTTGCACTTGTATTAGTGTGGAAAAACCACTTTTCGCAATTGTGTTAGTGTTGAAAAACCACTTTTCGCACTTGGGTTGGTGCAGGAAACCACTTTTGCACTTGTATTAGTGTGGAAAAACCACCGTTCGCACATGTGTTAGTGTTGAAAAACCACTTTTCGCACTTGTGTTAGTGTTGAAAAACCACTTTTCGCACTTGTGTTGGTGCAGGAAACCACTTTTGCACTTGTATTGGTGTGGAAAAACCACTTTTCGCACTTGTGTTAGTGTTGAAAAACCACTTTTCGCACTTGTGTTAGTGTTGAAAAACAACTTTTCGCACTTGTGTTGTTGCAGGAAACCACTTTTGCACTTGTATTAGTGTGGAAAAACCACTTTTCGCACTTGTGTTAGTGTTGAAAAACCACTTTTCGCACTTGTGTTAGTGTTGAAAAACCACTTTTCGCACTTGTGTTGGTGCAGGAAACCACTTTTGCACTTGTATTAGTGTGGAAAAAACACTTTTTGCACTTGTGATAGTGTTGAAAAACCACTTTTCGCACTTGTGTTAGTGTTGAAAAACCACTTTTCGCACTTGTGTTGGTGCAGGAAACCACTTTTGCACTTGTATTAGTGTGGAAAAACCACTTTTCGCACTTGTGTTAGTGTTGAAAAACCACTTTTCGCACTTGTGTTCGTGTTGAAAAACCACTTTTCGCACTTGTGTTGGTGCACGAAACCACTTTTGCACTTGTATTAGTGTGGAAAAAACACTTTTTGCACTTGTGATAGTGTTGAAAAACCACTTTTCGCACTTGTGTTAGTGTTGAAAAACCACTTTTCGCACTTGTGTTGGTGCAGGAAACCACTTTTGCCCTTGTATTAGTGTGGAAAAAACACTTTTTGCACTTGTGATAGTGTTGAAAAACCACTTTTCGCACTTGTGTTAGTGTTGAAAAACCACTTTTCGCACTTGTGTTGGTGCAGGAAACCACTTTTGCACTTGTATTAGTGTGGAAAAACCACTTTTCGCACTTGTGTTACTGTTGAAAAACCACTTTTCACACTTGTGTTAGTGTTGAAAAACCACTTTTCGCACTTGTGTTGGTGCAGGAAACAACTTTTGCACTTGTATTAGTGTGGAAAAAACACTTTTTGCACTTGTGATAGTGTTGAAAAACCACTTTTCACACTTGTGTTAGCGTTGAAAAACCACTTTTCGCACTTGTGTTAGTGTTGCAAAACCACTTTTCGCACTTGTGTTGGTGCAGGAAACCACTTTTGTACTTGTATTATTGTGGAAAAACCACTTTTTGCACTTGTGATAGTGTTGAAAAACCACTTTTCGCACTTGTGTTAGTGTTGAAAAACCACTTTTCGCACTTGTGTTGGTGCAGGAAACCACTTTTGCACTTGTATTAGTGTGGAAAAAACACTTTTTGCACTTGTGATAGTGTTGAAAAACCACTTTTCGCACTTGTGTTAGTGTTGAAAAACCACTTTTGCACTTGTATTAGTGTGGAAAAAACACTTTTTGCACTTGTGATAGTGTTGAAAAAACACTTTTCGCACTTGTGTTAGTGTTGAAAAACCACTTTTCGCACTTGTGTTAGTGTTGAAAAACCACTTTTCGCACTTGTGTTGGTGCAGGAAACCACTTTTGCCCTTGTATTAGTGTGGAAAAAACACTTTTTGCACTTGTGATAGTGTTGAAAAACCACTTTTCGCACTTGTGTTAGTGTTGAAAAACCACTTTTCGCACTTGTGTTGGTGCAGGAAACCACTTTTGCACTTGTATTAGTGTGGAAAAAACACTTTTTGCACTTGTGATAGTGTTGAAAAACCACTTTTCGCACTTGTGTTAGTGTTGAAAAACCACTTTTCGCACTTGTGTTAGTGTTGAAAAACCACTTTTCGCACTTGTGTTGGTGCAGGAAACCACTTTTGCACTTGTATTAGTGTGGAAAAACCACTTTTCGCACTTGTGTTAGTGTTGAAAAACCACTTTTCGCACTTGTGTTAGTGTTGAAAAACCACTTTTCGCACTTGTGTTAGTGTTGAAAAACCACTTTTCGCACTTGTGTTCGTGTTGAAAAACCACTTTTCGCACTTGTGTTGGTGCAGGAAACCACTTTTGCACTTGTATTAGTGTGGAAAAAACACTTTTTGCACTTGTGATAGTGTTGAAAAACCACTTTTCGCACTTGTGTTAGTGTTGAAAAACCACTTTTCGCACTTGTGTTAGTGTTGAAAAACCACTTTTCGCACTTGTGTTGGTGCAGGAAACCTCTTTTGCACTTGTATTAATGTGGAAAAAACACTTTTTGCACTTGTGATAGTGTTGAAAAACCACTTTTCGCACTTGTGTTAGTGTTGAAAAACCACTTTTCGCACTTGTGTTGGTGCAGGAAACCACTTTTGCACTTGTATTAGTGTGGGAAAAACACTTTTCGCACTTGTGTTAGTGTTGAAAAACCACTTTTCGCACTTGTGTTAGTGTTGAAAAACCACTTTTCGCACTTGTGTTGGTGCAGGAAACCACTTTTGCACTTGTATTAGTGTGGAAAAACCACTTTTCGCACTTGTGTTAGTGTTGAAAAACCACTTTTCGCACTTGTGTTGGTGCAGGAAACCACTTTTGCACTTGTATTAGTGTGGAAAAAACACTTTTCGCACTTGTGTTGTTGCAGGAAACCACTTTTGCACTTGTATTAGTGTGGAAAACCACTTTTCGCACTTGTGTTAGTGTTGAAAAACCACTTCTCGCACTTGTGTTAGTGTTGAAAAACCACTTTTCGCACTTGTGTTGGTGCAGGAAACCACTTTTGCACTTGTATTAGTGTGGAAAAACCACTTTTCGCAATTGTGTTAGTGTTGAAAAACCACTTTTCGCACTTGGGTTGGTGCAGGAAACCACTTTTGCACTTGTATTAGTGTGGAAAAACCACCGTTCGCACATGTGTTAGTGTTGAAAAACCACTTTTCGCACTTGTGTTAGTGTTGAAAAACCACTTTTCGCACTTGTGTTGGTGCAGGAAACCACTTTTGCACTTGTATTGGTGTGGAAAAACCACTTTTCGCACTTGTGTTAGTGTTGAAAAACCACTTTTCGCACTTGTGTTAGTGTTGAAAAACAACTTTTCGCACTTGTGTTGTTGCAGGAAACCACTTTTGCACTTGTATTAGTGTGGAAAAACCACTTTTCGCACTTGTGTTAGTGTTGAAAAACCACTTTTCGCACTTGTGTTAGTGTTGAAAAACCACTTTTCGCACTTGTGTTTGTGCAGGAAACCACTTTTGCACTTGTATTAGTGTGGAAAAAACACTTTTTGCACATGTGATAGTGTTGAAAAACCACTTTTCGCACTTGTGTTAGTGTTGAAAAACCACTTTTCGCACTTGTATTAGTGTGGAAAAACCACTTTTCGCACTTGTGTTAGTGTTGAAAAACCACTTTTTGCACTTGTGTCAGTGTTGAAAAACCACTTTTCGCACTTGTGTTAGTGTTGAAAAACCACTTTTCGCACTTGTGTTGGTGCAGGGAACCACTTTTGCACTTGTATTAGTGTGGGAAAAACCACTTTTTGCACTTGTGATAGTGTTGAAAAACCACTTTTCGCACTTGTGTTAGTGTTGAAAAACCACTTTTCGCACTTGTGTTGGTGCAGGAAACCACTTTTGCACTTGTGTTAGTGTGGAAAAACCACTTTTCGCACTTGTGTTAGTGTTGAAAAACCACTTTTCGCACTTGTGGTAGTGTTGAAAAACCACTTTTCGCACTTGTGTTGGTGCAGGAAACCACTTTTGCACTTGTATTAGTGTGGAAAAAACACTTTTTGCACTTTTGATAGTGTTGAAAAACCACTTTTCGCACTTGTGTTAGTGTTGAAAAACCACTTTTCGCACTTGTGTTGGTGCAGGAAACCAGTTTTGCACTTGTATTAGTGTGGAAAAACCACTTTTCGCACTTGTGTTAGTGTTGAAAAACCACTTTTGCACTTGTATTAGTGTGGAAAAAACATTTTTGCACTTGTGATAGTGTTGGAAAACCACTTTTTGCACTTCTGTTAGGGTTGAAAAACCACTTTTCGCACTTGTGTTGGTGCAGGAAACCACTTTTGCACTTGTATTAGTGTGGAAAAACCACTTTTCGCACTTGTGTTAGTGTTGAAAAACCACTTTTCGCACTTGTATTAGTGTGGAAAAAACACTTTTTGCACTTGTGATATAGTTGAAAAACTACTTCTCGCACTTGTGTTAGTGTTGAAAAACCACTTTTCGCACTTGTGTTGGTGCAGGAAACCACTTTTGCACTTGTATTATTGTGGAAAAACCACTTTTCGCAATTGTGTTAGTGTTGAAAAACCACTTTTCGCACTTGTGTTAGTGTTGAAAAACCACTTTTCGCACTTGTGTTAGTGTTGAAAAACCACTTTTCGCACTTGTGTTGGTGCAGGAAACCACTTTTGCACTTGTATTAGTGTGGAAAAAACACTTTTTGCACTTGTGATAGTGTTGAAAAACCACTTTTCGCACTTGTGTTAGTGTTGAAAAACCACTTTTCGCACTTGTGTTAGTGTTGAAAAACCACTTTTCGCACTTGTGTTGGTGCAGGAAACCACTTTTGCACTTGTATTAGTGTGGAAAAACCACTTTTCGCACTTGTGATAGTGTTGAAAAACCACTTTTCGCACTTGTGTTAGTGTTGAAAAACCACTTTTCGCACTTGTGTTGGTGCAGGAAACCACTTTTGCACTTGTATTAGTGTGGAAAAACCACTTTTCGCACTTGTGTTAGTGTTGAAAAACCACTTTTCGCACTTGTGTTCGTGTTGAAAAACCACTTTTCGCACTTGTGTTGGTGCACGAAACCACTTTTGCACTTGTATTAGTGTGGAAAAAACACTTTTTGCACTTGTGATAGTGTTGAAAAACCACTTTTCGCACTTGTGTTAGTGTTGAAAAACCACTTTTCGCACTTGTGTTGGTGCAGGAAACCACTTTTGCCCTTGTATTAGTGTGGAAAAAACACTTTTTGCACTTGTGATAGTGTTGAAAAACCACTTTTCGCACTTGCGTTGGTGCAGGAAACCACTTTTGCACTTGTATTAGTGTGGAAAAACCACTTTTCGCACTTGTGTTAGTGTTGAAAAACCACTTTTCGCACTTGTGTTGGTGCAGGAAACCACTTTTGCACTTGTATTAGTGTGGAAAAAACACTTTTCGCACTTGTGTTGTTGCAGGAAACCACTTTTGCACTTGTATTAGTGTGGAAAACCACTTTTCGCACTTGTGTTAGTGTTGAAAAACCACTTCTCGCACTTGTGTTAGTGTTGAAAAACCACTTTTCGCACTTGTGTTGGTGCAGGAAACCACTTTTGCACTTGTATTAGTGTGGAAAAACCACTTTTCGCAATTGTGTTAGTGTTGAAAAACCACTTTTCGCACTTGGGTTGGTGCAGGAAACCACTTTTGCACTTGTATTAGTGTGGAAAAACCACCGTTCGCACATGTGTTAGTGTTGAAAAACCACTTTTCGCACTTGTGTTAGTGTTGAAAAACCACTTTTCGCACTTGTGTTGGTGCAGGAAACCACTTTTGCACTTGTATTGGTGTGGAAAAACCACTTTTCGCACTTGTGTTAGTGTTGAAAAACCACTTTTCGCACTTGTGTTAGTGTTGAAAAACAACTTTTCGCACTTGTGTTGTTGCAGGAAACCACTTTTGCACTTGTATTAGTGTGGAAAAACCACTTTTCGCACTTGTGTTAGTGTTGAAAAACCACTTTTCGCACTTGTGTTAGTGTTGAAAAACCACTTTTCGCACTTGTGTTGGTGCAGGAAACCACTTTTGCACTTGTATTAGTGTGGAAAAAACACTTTTTGCACTTGTGATAGTGTTGAAAAACCACTTTTCGCACTTGTGTTGGTGCAGGAAACCACTTTTGCACTTGTATTAGTGTGGAAAAACCACTTTTCGCACTTGTGTTAGTGTTGAAAAACCACTTTTCGCACTTGTGTTCGTGTTGAAAAACCACTTTTCGCACTTGTGTTGGTGCACGAAACCACTTTTGCACTTGTATTAGTGTGGAAAAAACACTTTTTGCACTTGTGATAGTGTTGAAAAACCACTTTTCGCACTTGTGTTAGTGTTGAAAAACCACTTTTCGCACTTGTGTTGGTGCAGGAAACCACTTTTGCCCTTGTATTAGTGTGGAAAAAACACTTTTTGCACTTGTGATAGTGTTGAAAAACCACTTTTCGCACTTGTGTTAGTGTTGAAAAACCACTTTTCGCACTTGTGTTGGTGCAGGAAACCACTTTTGCACTTGTATTAGTGTGGAAAAACCACTTTTCGCACTTGTGTTACTGTTGAAAAACCACTTTTCACACTTGTGTTAGTGTTGAAAAACCACTTTTCGCACTTGTGTTGGTGCAGGAAACAACTTTTGCACTTGTATTAGTGTGGAAAAAACACTTTTTGCACTTGTGATAGTGTTGAAAAACCACTTTTCGCACTTGTGTTAGCGTTGAAAAACCACTTTTCGCACTTGTGTTAGTGTTGCAAAACCACTTTTCGCACTTGTGTTGGTGCAGGAAACCACTTTTGTACTTGTATTATTGTGGAAAAACCACTTTTTGCACTTGTGATAGTGTTGAAAAACCACTTTTCGCACTTGTGTTAGTGTTGAAAAACCACTTTTCGCACTTGTGTTGGTGCAGGAAACCACTTTTGCACTTGTATTAGTGTGGAAAAAACACTTTTTGCACTTGTGATAGTGTTGAAAAACCACTTTTCGCACTTGTGTTAGTGTTGAAAAACCACTTTTGCACTTGTATTAGTGTGGAAAAAACACTTTTTGCACTTGTGATATTGTTGAAAAAACACTTTTCGCACTTGTGTTAGTGTTGAAAAACCACTTTTCGCACTTGTGTTAGTGTTGAAAAACCACTTTTCGCACTTGTGTTGGTGCAGGAAACCACTTTTGCCCTTGTATTAGTGTGGAAAAAACACTTTTTGCACTTGTGATAGTGTTGAAAAACCACTTTTCGCACTTGTGTTAGTGTTGAAAAACCACTTTTCGCACTTGTGTTGGTGCAGGAAACCACTTTTGCACTTGTATTAGTGTGGAAAAAACACTTTTTGCACTTGTGATAGTGTTGAAAAACCACTTTTCGCACTTGTGTTAGTGTTGAAAAACCACTTTTCGCACTTGTGTTAGTGTTGAAAAACCACTTTTCGCACTTGTGTTGGTGCAGGAAACCACTTTTGCACTTGTATTAGTGTGGAAAAACCACTTTTCGCACTTGTGTTAGTGTTGAAAAACCACTTTTCGCACTTGTGTTCGTGTTGAAAAACCACTTTTCGCACTTGTGTTGGTGCAGGAAACCACTTTTGCACTTGTATTAGTGTGGAAAAAACACTTTTTGCACTTGTGATAGTGTTGAAAAACCACTTTTCGCACTTGTGTTAGTGTTGAAAAACCACTTTTCGCACTTGTGTTAGTGTTGAAAAACCACTTTTCGCACTTGTGTTGGTGCAGGAAACCTCTTTTGCACTTGTATTAATGTGGAAAAAACACTTTTTGCACTTGTGATAGTGTTGAAAAACCACTTTTCGCACTTGTGTTAGTGTTGAAAAACCACTTTTCGCACCTGTGTTGGTGCAGGAAACCACTTTTGCACTTGTATTAGTGTGGGAAAAACACTTTTCGCACTTGTGTTAGTGTTGAAAAACCACTTTTCGCACTTGTGTTAGTGTTGAAAAACCACTTTTCGCACTTGTGTTGGTGCAGGAAACCACTTTTGCACTTGTATTAGTGTGGAAAAACCACTTTTCGCACTTGTGTTAGTGTTGAAAAACCACTTTTCGCACTTGTGTTGGTGCAGGAAACCACTTTTGCACTTGTATTAGTGTGGAAAAAACACTTTTCGCACTTGTGTTGTTGCAGGAAACCACTTTTGCACTTGTATTAGTGTGGAAAACCACTTTTCGCACTTGTGTTAGTGTTGAAAAACCACTTCTCGCACTTGTGTTAGTGTTGAAAAACCACTTTTCGCACTTGTGTTGGTGCAGGAAACCACTTTTGCACTTGTATTAGTGTGGAAAAACCACTTTTCGCAATTGTGTTAGTGTTGAAAAACCACTTTTCGCACTTGGGTTGGTGCAGGAAACCACTTTTGCACTTGTATTAGTGTGGAAAAACCACCGTTCGCACATGTGTTAGTGTTGAAAAACCACTTTTCGCACTTGTGTTAGTGTTGAAAAACCACTTTTCGCACTTGTGTTGGTGCAGGAAACCACTTTTGCACTTGTATTGGTGTGGAAAAACCACTTTTCGCACTTGTGTTAGTGTTGAAAAACCACATTTCGCACTTGTGTTAGTGTTGAAAAACAACTTTTCGCACTTGTGTTGTTGCAGGAAACCACTTTTGCACTTGTATTAGTGTGGAAAAACCACTTTTCGCACTTGTGTTAGTGTTGAAAAACCACTTTTCGCACTTGTGTTAGTGTTGAAAAACCACTTTTCGCACTTGTGTTTGTGCAGGAAACCACTTTTGCACTTGTATTAGTGTGGAAAAAACACTTTTTGCACATGTGATAGTGTTGAAAAACCACTTTTCGCACTTGTGTTAGTGTTGAAAAACCACTTTTCGCACTTGTATTAGTGTGGAAAAACCACTTTTCGCACTTGTGTTAGTGTTGAAAAACCACTTTTTGCACTTGTGTCAGTGTTGAAAAACCACTTTTCGCACTTGTGTTAGTGTTGAAAAACCACTTTTCGCACTTGTGTTGGTGCAGGGAACCACTTTTGCACTTGTATTAGTGTGGAAAAACCACTTTTTGCACTTGTGATAGTGTTGAAAAACCACTTTTCGCACTTGTGTTAGTGTTGAAAAACCACTTTTCGCACTTGTGTTGGTGCAGGAAACCACTTTTGCACTTGTGTTAGTGTGGAAAAACCACTTTTCGCACTTGTGTTAGTGTTGAAAAACCACTTTTCGCACTTGTGGTAGTGTTGAAAAACCACTTTTCGCACTTGTGTTGGTGCAGGAAACCACTTTTGCACTTGTATTAGTGTGGAAAAAACACTTTTTGCACTTTTGATAGTGTTGAAAAACCACTTTTCGCACTTGTGTTAGTGTTGAAAAACCACTTTTCGCACTTGTGTTGGTGCAGGAAACCAGTTTTGCACTTGTATTAGTGTGGAAAAACCACTTTTCGCACTTGTGTTAGTGTTGAAAAACCACTTTTGCACTTGTATTAGTGTGGAAAAAACATTTTTGCACTTGTGATAGTGTTGGAAAACCACTTTTTGCACTTCTGTTAGTGTTGAAAAACCACTTTTCGCACTTGTGTTGGTGCAGGAAACCACTTTTGCACTTGTATTAGTGTGGAAAAACCACTTTTCGCACTTGTGTTAGTGTTGAAAAACCACTTTTCGCACTTGTATTAGTGTGGAAAAAACACTTTTTGCACTTGTGATATAGTTGAAAAACTACTGCTCGCACTTGTGTTAGTGTTGAAAAACCACTTTTCGCACTTGTGTTGGTGCAGGAAACCACTTTTGCACTTGTATTATTGTGGAAAAACCACTTTTCGCAATTGTGTTAGTGTTGAAAAACCACTTTTCGCACTTGTGTTAGTGTTGAAAAACCACTTTTCGCACTTGTGTTAGTGTTGAAAAACCACTTTTCGCACTTGTGTTGGTGCAGGAAACCACTTTTGCACATGTATTAGTGTGGAAAAAACACTTTTCGCACTTGTGTTAGTGTTGAAAAATCACTTTTCGCACTTGTATTAGTGTGGAAAAACCACTTTTCGCAATTGTGTTAGTGTTGAAAAACCACTTTTCGCACTTGTGTTAGTGTTGCAAAACCACTTTTCGCACTTGTGTTAGTGTTGAAAAACCACTTTTCGCAATTGTGTTGGTGCAGGAAACCACTTTTGCACTTGTATTAGTGTGGAAAAAACACTTTTTGCACTTGTGATAGTGTGAAAAACCACTTTTCGCACATGTGTTAGTGTTGAAAAACCACTTTTAGCACTTGTGTTGGTGCAGGAAAACCACTATTGCACTTGTATTGGTGCAGGAAAACCACTATTGCACTTGTATTGGTGTGGAAAAACCACTTTTTGCACTTGTGATAGTGTTGAAAAACCACTTTTCGCACTTGTGTTAGTGTTGAAAAACCACTTTTCGCACTTGTGTTGGTGCAGGAAACCACTTTTGCACTTGTGTTAGTGTGGAAAAACCACTTTTCGCACTTGTGTTAGTGTTGAAAAACCACTTTTCGCACTTGTGGTAGTGTTGAAAAACCACTTTTCGCACATGTGTTAGTGTTGAAAAACCACTTTTCGCACTTGTGTTGGTGCAGGAAAACCACTATTGCACTTGTATTGGTGTGGAAAAACCACTTTTCGCACTTGTGTTAGTGTTGAAAAACCACTTTTCGCACTTGTGTTAGTGTTGAAAAACCACTTTTCGCACTTGTGTTGGTGCAGGAAACCACTATTGCACTTGTATTGGTGTGGAAAAACCACTTTTCGCACTTGTATTAGTGTGGAAAAACCACTTTTCGCACTTGTGTTAGTGTTGAAAAACCACTTTTTGCACTTCTGTTACGGTTGAAAAACCACTTTTCGCACTTGTGTTAGTGTTGAAAAACCACTTTTCGCACTTGTGTTAGTGTTGAAAAACCACTTTTCGCACTTGTGTTGGTGCAGGAAACCTCTTTTGCACTTGTATTAATGTGGAAAAAACACTTTTCGCACTTGTGTTAGTGTTGAAAAACCACTTTTGCACTTGTATTAGTGTGGAAAAACCACTTTTCGCACTTGTGTTAGTGTTGAAAAACCACTTTTCGCACTTGTGTTCGTGTTGAAAAACCACTTTTCGCACTTGTGTTGGTGCAGGAAACCACTTTTGCACTTGTATTAGTGTGGAAAAAACACTTTTTGCACTTGTGATAGTGTTGAAAAACCACTTTTCGCACTTGTGTTAGTGTTGAAAAACCACTTTTCGCACTTGTGTTAGTGTTGAAAAACCACTTTTCGCACTTGTGTTGGTGCAGGAAACCTCTTTTGCACTTGTATTAATGTGGAAAAAACACTTTTTGCACTTGTGATAGTGTTGAAAAACCACTTTTCGCACTTGTGTTAGTGTTGAAAAACCACTTTTCGCACTTGTGTTGGTGCAGGAAACCACTTTTGCACTTGTATTAGTGTGGGAAAAACACTTTTCGCACTTGTGTTAGTGTTGAAAAACCACTTTTCGCACTTGTGTTAGTGTTGAAAAACCACTTTTCGCACTTGCGTTGGTGCAGGAAACCACTTTTGCACTTGTATTAGTGTGGAAAAACCACTTTTCGCACTTGTGTTAGTGTTGAAAAACCACTTTTCGCACTTGTGTTGGTGCAGGAAACCACTTTTGCACTTGTATTAGTGTGGAAAAAACACTTTTCGCACTTGTGTTGTTGCAGGAAACCACTTTTGCACTTGTATTAGTGTGGAAAACCACTTTTCGCACTTGTGTTAGTGTTGAAAAACCACTTCTCGCACTTGTGTTAGTGTTGAAAAACCACTTTTCGCACTTGTGTTGGTGCAGGAAACCACTTTTGCACTTGTATTAGTGTGGAAAAACCACTTTTCGCAATTGTGTTAGTGTTGAAAAACCACTTTTCGCACTTGGGTTGGTGCAGGAAACCACTTTTGCACTTGTATTAGTGTGGAAAAACCACCGTTCGCACATGTGTTAGTGTTGAAAAACCACTTTTCGCACTTGTGTTAGTGTTGAAAAACCACTTTTCGCACTTGTGTTGGTGCAGGAAACCACTTTTGCACTTGTATTGGTGTGGAAAAACCACTTTTCGCACTTGTGTTAGTGTTGAAAAACCACTTTTCGCACTTGTGTTAGTGTTGAAAAACAACTTTTCGCACTTGTGTTGTTGCAGGAAACCACTTTTGCACTTGTATTAGTGTGGAAAAACCACTTTTCGCACTTGTGTTAGTGTTGAAAAACCACTTTTCGCACTTGTGTTAGTGTTGAAAAACCACTTTTCGCACTTGTGTTAGTGTTGAAAAACCACTTTTCGCACTTGTGTTGGTGCAGGAAACCACTTTTGCACTTGTATTAGTGTGGAAAAACCACTTTTCGCACTTGTGATAGTGTTGAAAAACCACTTTTCGCACTTGTGTTAGTGTTGAAAAACCACTTTTCGCACTTGTGTTGGTGCAGGAAACCACTTTTGCACTTGTATTAGTGTGGAAAAACCACTTTTCGCACTTGTGTTAGTGTTGAAAAACCACTTTTCGCACTTGTGTTCGTGTTGAAAAACCACTTTTCGCACTTGTGTTGGTGCACGAAACCACTTTTGCACTTGTATTAGTGTGGAAAAAACACTTTTTGCACTTGTGATAGTGTTGAAAAACCACTTTTCGCACTTGTGTTAGTGTTGAAAAACCACTTTTCGCACTTGTGTTGGTGCAGGAAACCACTTTTGCCCTTGTATTAGTGTGGAAAAAACACTTTTTGCACTTGTGATAGTGTTGAAAAACCACTTTTCGCACTTGCGTTGGTGCAGGAAACCACTTTTGCACTTGTATTAGTGTGGAAAAACCACTTTTCGCACTTGTGTTAGTGTTGAAAAACCACTTTTCGCACTTGTGTTGGTGCAGGAAACCACTTTTGCACTTGTATTAGTGTGGAAAAAACACTTTTCGCACTTGTGTTGTTGCAGGAAACCACTTTTGCACTTGTATTAGTGTGGAAAACCACTTTTCGCACTTGTGTTAGTGTTGAAAAACCACTTCTCGCACTTGTGTTAGTGTTGAAAAACCACTTTTCGCACTTGTGTTGGTGCAGGAAACCACTTTTGCACTTGTATTAGTGTGGAAAAACCACTTTTCGCAATTGTGTTAGTGTTGAAAAACCACTTTTCGCACTTGGGTTGGTGCAGGAAACCACTTTTGCACTTGTATTAGTGTGGAAAAACCACCGTTCGCACATGTGTTAGTGTTGAAAAACCACTTTTCGCACTTGTGTTAGTGTTGAAAAACCACTTTTCGCACTTGTGTTGGTGCAGGAAACCACTTTTGCACTTGTATTGGTGTGGAAAAACCACTTTTCGCACTTGTGTTAGTGTTGAAAAACCACTTTTCGCACTTGTGTTAGTGTTGAAAAACAACTTTTCGCACTTGTGTTGTTGCAGGAAACCACTTTTGCACTTGTATTAGTGTGGAAAAACCACTTTTCGCACTTGTGTTAGTGTTGAAAAACCACTTTTCGCACTTGTGTTAGTGTTGAAAAACCACTTTTCGCACTTGTGTTGGTGCAGGAAACCACTTTTGCACTTGTATTAGTGTGGAAAAAACACTTTTTGCACTTGTGATAGTGTTGAAAAACCACTTTTCGCACTTGTGTTAGTGTTGAAAAACCACTTTTCGCACTTGTGTTGGTGCAGGAAACCACTTTTGCACTTGTATTAGTGTGGAAAAACCACTTTTCGCACTTGTGTTAGTGTTGAAAAACCACTTTTCGCACTTGTGTTCGTGTTGAAAAACCACTTTTCGCACTTGTGTTGGTGCACGAAACCACTTTTGCACTTGTATTAGTGTGGAAAAAACACTTTTTGCACTTGTGATAGTGTTGAAAAACCACTTTTCGCACTTGTGTTAGTGTTGAAAAACCACTTTTCGCACTTGTGTTGGTGCAGGAAACCACTTTTGCCCTTGTATTAGTGTGGAAAAAACACTTTTTGCACTTGTGATAGTGTTGAAAAACCACTTTTCGCACTTGTGTTAGTGTTGAAAAACCACTTTTCGCACTTGTGTTGGTGCAGGAAACCACTTTTGCACTTGTATTAGTGTGGAAAAACCACTTTTCGCACTTGTGTTACTGTTGAAAAACCACTTTTCACACTTGTGTTAGTGTTGAAAAACCACTTTTCGCACTTGTGTTGGTGCAGGAAACAACTTTTGCACTTGTATTAGTGTGGAAAAAACACTTTTTGCACTTGTGATAGTGTTGAAAAACCACTTTTCGCACTTGTGTTAGCGTTGAAAAACCACTTTTCGCACTTGTGTTAGTGTTGCAAAACCACTTTTCGCACTTGTGTTGGTGCAGGAAACCACTTTTGTACTTGTATTATTGTGGAAAAACCACTTTTTGCACTTGTGATAGTGTTGAAAAACCACTTTTCGCACTTGTGTTAGTGTTGAAAAACCACTTTTCGCACTTGTGTTGGTGCAGGAAACCACTTTTGCACTTGTATTAGTGTGGAAAAAACACTTTTTGCACTTGTGATAGTGTTGAAAAACCACTTTTCGCACTTGTGTTAGTGTTGAAAAACCACTTTTGCACTTGTATTAGTGTGGAAAAAACACTTTTTGCACTTGTGATATTGTTGAAAAAACACTTTTCGCACTTGTGTTAGTGTTGAAAAACCACTTTTCGCACTTGTGTTTGTGCAGGAAACCACTTTTCGCACTTGTGTTGGTGCAGGAAACCACTTTTGCACTTGTATTAGTGTGGAAAAACCACTTTTCGCACTTGTGTTAGTGTTGAAAAACCACTTTTCGCACTTGTGTTCGTGTTGAAAAACCACTTTTCGCACTTGTGTTAGTGTTGAAAAACCACTTTTCGCACTTGTGTTGGTGCAGGAAACCACTTTTGCACTTGTATTAGTGTGGAAAAAACACTTTTTGCACTTGTGATAGTGTTGAAAAACCACTTTTCGCACTTGTGTTAGTGTTGAAAAACCACTTTTGCACTTGTATTAGTGTGGAAAAAACACTTTTTGCACTTGTGATAGTGTTGAAAAACCACTTTTCGCACTTGTGTTAGTGTTGAAAAACCACTTTTCGCACTTGTGTTAGTGTTGAAAAACCACTTTTCGCACTTGTGTTGGTGCAGGAAACCACTTTTGCACTTGTATTAGTGTGGAAAAACCACTTTTCGCACTTGTGTTAGTGTTGAAAAACCACTTTTCGCACTTGTGTTCGTGTTGAAAAACCACTTTTCGCACTTGTGTTGGTGCAGGAAACCACTTTTGCACTTGTATTAGTGTGGAAAAAACACTTTTTGCACTTGTGATAGTGTTGAAAAACCACTTTTCGCACTTGTGTTAGTGTTGAAAAACCACTTTTCGCACTTGTGTTAGTGTTGAAAAACCACTTTTCGCACTTGTGTTGGTGCAGGAAACCTCTTTTGCACTTGTATTAATGTGGAAAAAACACTTTTTGCACTTGTGATAGTGTTGAAAAACCACTTTTCGCACTTGTGTTAGTGTTGAAAAACCACTTTTCGCACCTGTGTTGGTGCAGGAAACCACTTTTGCACTTGTATTAGTGTGGGAAAAACACTTTTCGCACTTGTGTTAGTGTTGAAAAACCACTTTTCGCACTTGTGTTAGTGTTGAAAAACCACTTTTCGCACTTGTGTTGGTGCAGGAAACCACTTTTGCACTTGTATTAGTGTGGAAAACCACTTTTCGCACTTGTGTTAGTGTTGAAAAACCACTTTTCGCACTTGTGTTGGTGCAGGAAACCACTTTTGCACTTGTATTAGTGTGGAAAAAACACTTTTCGCACTTGTGTTGTTGCAGGAAACCACTTTTGCACTTGTATTAGTGTGGAAAACCACTTTTCGCACTTGTGTTAGTGTTGAAAAACCACTTCTCGCACTTGTGTTAGTGTTGAAAAACCACTTTTCGCACTTGTGTTGGTGCAGGAAACCACTTTTGCACTTGTATTAGTGTGGAAAAACCACTTTTCGCAATTGTGTTAGTGTTGAAAAACCACTTTTCGCACTTGGGTTGGTGCAGGAAACCACTTTTGCACTTGTATTAGTGTGGAAAAACCACCGTTCGCACATGTGTTAGTGTTGAAAAACCACTTTTCGCACTTGTGTTAGTGTTGAAAAACCACTTTTCGCACTTGTGTTGGTGCAGGAAACCACTTTTGCACTTGTATTAGTGTGGAAAAACCACTTTTCGCACTTGTGTTAGTGTTGAAAAACCACTTTTCGCACTTGTATTAGTGTGGAAAAAACACTTTTTGCACTTGTGATATAGTTGAAAAACCACTTCTCGCACTTGTGTTAGTGTTGAAAAACCACTTTTCGCACTTGTGTTGGTGCAGGAAACCACTTTTGCACTTGTATTATTGTGGAAAAACCACTTTTCGCAATTGTGTTAGTGTTGAAAAACCACTTTTCGCACTTGTGTTAGTGTTGAAAAACCACTTTTCGCACTTGTGTTAGTGTTGAAAAACCACTTTTCGCACTTGTGTTGGTGCAGGAAACCACTTTTGCACTTGTATTAGTGTGGAAAAAACACTTTTCGCACTTGTGTTAGTGTTGAAAAATCACTTTTCGCACTTGTATTAGTGTGGAAAAACCACTTTTCGCAATTGTGTTAGTGTTGAAAAACCACTTTTCGCACTTGTGTTAGTGTTGAAAAACCACTTTTCGCACTTGTGTTAGTGTTGAAAAACCACTTTTCGCAATTGTGTTGGTGCAGGAAACCACTTTTGCACTTGTATTAGTGTGGGAAAAACACTTTTTGCACTTGTGATAGTGTGAAAAACCACTTTTCGCACATGTGTTAGTGTTGAAAAACCACTTTTCGCACTTGTGTTGGTGCAGGAAAACCACTATTGCACTTGTATTGGTGTGGAAAAACCACTTTTCGCACTTGTGTTAGTGTTGAAAAACCACTTTTTGCACTTGTGTTAGTGTTGAAAAAACACTTTTCGCACTTGTGTTGGTGCAGGAAACCACTATTGCACTTGTATTGGTGTGGAAAAACCACTTTTCGCACTTGTATTAGTGTGGAAAAACCACTTTTCCCACTTGTGTTAGTGTTGAAAAACAACTTTTTGCACTTCTGTTACGGTTGAAAAACCACTTTTCGCACTTGTGTTGGTGCAGGAAACCACTTTTGCCCTTGTATTAGTGTGGAAAAAACACTTTTTGCACTTGTGATAGTGTTGAAAAACCACTTTTTGCACTTGTGTTAGTGTTGAAAAACCACTTTTCGCACTTGTGTTGGTGCAGGTAACCACTTTTGCACTTGTATTAGTGTGGAAAACCACTTTTCGCACTTGTGTTAGTGTTGAAAAACTACTTTTCACACTTGTGTTAGTGTTGAAAAACCACTTTTCGCACTTGTGTTGGTGCAGGAAACCACTTTTGCACTTGTATTAGTGTGGAAAAAACACTTTTTGCACTTGTGATAGTGTTGAAAAACCACTTTTCGCACTTGTGTTAGTGTTGAAAAAACACTTTTCGCACTTGTGTTAGTGTTGAAAAACCACTTTTCGCACTTGTGTTGGTGCAGGAAACCACTTTTGCACTTGTATTAGTGTGGAAAAAACACTTTTTGCACTTGTGATAGTGTTGAAAAACCACTTTTCGCACTTGTGTTAGTGTTGAAAAACCACTTTTCGCACTTGTGTTGGTGCAGGAAACCACTTTTGCACTTGTATTAGTGTGGAAAAACCACTTTTCGCACTTGTGTTAGTGTTGAAAAACCACTTTTCGCACTTGTGTTCGTGTTGAAAAACCACTTTTCGCACTTGTGTTGGTGCACGAAACCACTTTTGCACTTGTATTAGTGTGGAAAAAACACTTTTTGCACTTGTGATAGTGTTGAAAAACCACTTTTCGCACTTGTGTTAGTGTTGAAAAACCACTTTTCGCACTTGTGTTGGTGCAGGAAACCACTTTTGCCCTTGTATTAGTGTGGAAAAAACACTTTTTGCACTTGTGATAGTGTTGAAAAACCACTTTTCGCACTTGTGTTAGTGTTGAAAAACCACTTTTCGCACTTGTGTTGGTGCAGGAAACCACTTTTGCACTTGTATTAGTGTGGAAAAACCACTTTTCGCACTTGTGTTACTGTTGAAAAACCACTTTTCACACTTGTGTTAGTGTTGAAAAACCACTTTTCGCACTTGTGTTGGTGCAGGAAACAACTTTTGCACTTGTGTTAGTGTGGAAAAAACACTTTTTGCACTTGTGATAGTGTTGAAAAACCACTTTTCGCACTTGTGTTAGCGTTGAAAAACCACTTTTCGCACTTGTGTTAGTGTTGCAAAACCACTTTTCGCACTTGTGTTTGTGCAGGAAACCACTTTTGTACTTGTATTATTGTGGAAAAACCACTTTTTGCACTTGTGATAGTGTTGAAAAACCACTTTTCGCACTTGTGTTAGTGTTGAAAAACCACTTTTCGCACTTGTGTTGGTGCAGGAAACCACTTTTGCACTTGTATTAGTGTGGAAAAAACACTTTTTGCACTTGTGATAGTGTTGAAAAACCACTTTTCGCACTTGTGTTAGTGTTGAAAAACCACTTTTGCACTTGTATTAGTGTGGAAAAAACACTTTTTGCACTTGTGATAGTGTTGAAAAAACACTTTTCGCACTTGTGTTAGTGTTGAAAAACCACTTTTCGCACTTGTGTTAGTGTTGAAAAACCACTTTTCGCACTTGTGTTGGTGCAGGAAACCACTTTTGCCCTTGTATTAGTGTGGAAAAAACACTTTTTGCACTTGTGATAGTGTTGAAAAACCACTTTTCGCACTTGTGTTAGTGTTGAAAAACCACTTTTCGCACTTGTGTTGGTGCAGGAAACCACTTTTGCACTTGTATTAGTGTGGAAAAAACACTTTTTGCACTTGTGATAGTGTTGAAAAACCACTTTTCGCACTTGTGTTAGTGTTGAAAAACCACTTTTCGCACTTGTGTTAGTGTTGAAAAACCACTTTTCGCACTTGTGTTGGTGCAGGAAACCACTTTTGCACTTGTATTAGTGTGGAAAAAACACTTTTTGCACTTGTGATAGTGTTGAAAAACCACTTTTCGCACTTGTGTTAGTGTTGAAAAACCACTTTTCGCACTTGTGTTAGTGTTGAAAAACCACTTTTCGCACTTGTGTTGGTGCAGGAAACCTCTTTTGCACTTGTATTAATGTGGAAAAAACACTTTTTGCACTTGTGATAGTGTTGAAAAACCACTTTTCGCACTTGTGTTAGTGTTGAAAAACCACTTTTCGCACTTGTGTTGGTGCAGGAAACCACTTTTGCACTTGTATTAGTGTGGGAAAAACACTTTTCGCACTTGTGTTAGTGTTGAAAAACCACTTTTCGCACTTGTGTTAGTGTTGAAAAACCACTTTTCGCACTTGTGTTGGTGCAGGAAACCACTTTTGCACTTGTATTAGTGTGGAAAAACCACTTTTCGCACTTGTGTTAGTGTTGAAAAACCACTTTTCGCACTTGTGTTGGTGCAGGAAACCACTTTTGCACTTGTATTAGTGTGGAAAAAACACTTTTCGCACTTGTGTTGTTGCAGGAAACCACTTTTGCACTTGTATTAGTGTGGAAAACCACTTTTCGCACTTGTGTTAGTGTTGAAAAACCACTTCTCGCACTTGTGTTAGTGTTGAAAAACCACTTTTCGCACTTGTGTTGGTGCAGGAAACCACTTTTGCACTTGTATTAGTGTGGAAAAACCACTTTTCACAATTGTGTTAGTGTTGAAAAACCACTTTTCGCACTTGGGTTGGTGCAGGAAACCACTTTTGCACTTGTATTAGTGTGGAAAAACCACCGTTCGCACATGTGTTAGTGTTGAAAAACCACTTTTCGCACTTGTGTTAGTGTTGAAAAACCACTTTTCGCACTTGTGTTGGTGCAGGAAACCACTTTTGCACTTGTATTGGTGTGGAAAAACCACTTTTCGCACTTGTGTTAGTGTTGAAAAACCACTTTTCGCACTTGTGTTAGTGTTGAAAAACAACTTTTCGCACTTGTGTTGTTGCAGGAAACCACTTTTGCACTTGTATTAGTGTGGAAAAACCACTTTTCGCACTTGTGTTAGTGTTGAAAAACCACTTTTCGCACTTGTGTTAGTGTTGAAAAACCACTTTTCGCACTTGTGTTTGTGCAGGAAACCACTTTTGCACTTGTATTAGTGTGGAAAAAACACTTTTTGCACATGTGATAGTGTTGAAAAACCACTTTTCGCACTTGTGTTAGTGTTGAAAAACCACTTTTCGCACTTGTATTAGTGTGGAAAAACCACTTTTCGCACTTGTGTTAGTGTTGAAAAACCACTTTTTGCACTTGTGTCAGTGTTGAAAAACCACTTTTCGCACTTGTGTTAGTGTTGAAAAACCACTTTTCGCACTTGTGTTGGTGCAGGAAACCACTTTTGCACTTGTATTAGTGTGGAAAAACCACTTTTTGCACTTGTGATAGTGTTGAAAAACCACTTTTCGCACTTGTGTTAGTGTTGAAAAACCACTTTTCGCACTTGTGTTGGTGCAGGAAACCACTTTTGCACTTGTGTTAGTGTGGAAAAACCACTTTTCGCACTTGTGTTAGTGTTGAAAAACCACTTTTCGCACTTGTGGTAGTGTTGAAAAACCACTTTTCGCACTTGTGTTGGTGCAGGAAACCACTTTTGCACTTGTATTAGTGTGGAAAAAACACTTTTTGCACTTTTGATAGTGTTGAAAAACCACTTTTCGCACTTGTGTTAGTGTTGAAAAACCACTTTTCGCACTTGTGTTGGTGCAGGAAACCAGTTTTGCACTTGTATTAGTGTGGAAAAACCACTTTTCGCACTTGTGTTAGTGTTGAAAAACCACTTTTGCACTTGTATTAGTGTGGAAAAAACATTTTTGCACTTGTGATAGTGTTGGAAAACCACTTTTTGCACTTCTGTTAGGGTTGAAAAACCACTTTTCGCACTTGTGTTAGTGCAGGAAACCACTTTTGCACTTGTATTAGTGTGGAAAAACCACTTTTCGCACTTGTGTTAGTGTTGAAAAACCACTTTTCGCACTTGTATTAGTGTGGAAAAAACACTTTTTGCACTTGTGATATAGTTGAAAAACCACTTCTCGCACTTGTGTTAGTGTTGAAAAACCACTTTTCGCACTTGTGTTGGTGCAGGAAACCACTTTTGCACTTGTATTATTGTGGAAAAACCACTTTTCGCAATTGTGTTAGTGTTGAAAAACCACTTTTCGCACTTGTGTTAGTGTTGAAAAACCACTTTTCGCACTTGTGTTAGTGTTGAAAAACCACTTTTCGCACTTGTGTTGGTGCAGGAAACCACTTTTGCACTTGTATTAGTGTGGAAAAAACACTTTTCGCACTTGTGTTAGTGTTGAAAAATCACTTTTCGCACTTGTATTAGTGTGGAAAAACCACTTTTCGCAATTGTGTTAGTGTTGAAAAACCACTTTTCGCACTTGTGTTAGTGTTGAAAAACCACTTTTCGCACTTGTGTTAGTGTTGAAAAACCACTTTTCGCAATTGTGTTGGTGCAGGAAACCACTTTTGCACTTGTATTAGTGTGGAAAAAACACTTTTTGCACTTGTGATAGTGTGAAAAACCACTTTTCGCACATGTGTTAGTGTTGAAAAACCACTTTTCGCACTTGTGTTGGTGCAGGAAAACCACTATTGCACTTGTATTGGTGCAGGAAAACCACTATTGCACTTGTATTGGTGTGGAAAAACCACTTTTTGCACTTGTGATAGTGTTGAAAAACCACTTTTCGCACTTGTGTTAGTGTTGAAAAACCACTTTTCGCACTTGTGTTGGTGCAGGAAACCACTTTTGCACTTGTGTTAGTGTGGAAAAACCACTTTTCGCACTTGTGTTAGTGTTGAAAAACCACTTTTCGCACTTGTGGTAGTGTTGAAAAACCACTTTTCGCACATGTGTTAGTGTTGAAAAACCACTTTTCGCACTTGTGTTGGTGCAGGAAAACCACTATTGCACTTGTATTGGTGTGGAAAAACCACTTTTCGCACTTGTGTTAGTGTTGAAAAACCACTTTTCGCACTTGTGTTAGTGTTGAAAAACCACTTTTCGCACTTGTGTTGGTGCAGGAAACCACTTTTGCACTTGTATTAGTGTGGAAAAACCACTTTTCGCACTTGTGTTAGTGTTGAAAAACCACTTTTCGCACTTGTGTTCGTGTTGAAAAACCACTTTTCGCACTTGTGTTGGTGCACGAAACCACTTTTGCACTTGTATTAGTGTGGAAAAAACACTTTTTGCACTTGTGATAGTGTTGAAAAACCACTTTTCGCACTTGTGTTAGTGTTGAAAAACCACTTTTCGCACTTGTGTTGGTGCAGGAAACCACTTTTGCCCTTGTATTAGTGTGGAAAAAACACTTTTTGCACTTGTGATAGTGTTGAAAAACCACTTTTCGCACTTGTGTTAGTGTTGAAAAACCACTTTTCGCACTTGTGTTGGTGCAGGAAACCACTTTTGCACTTGTATTAGTGTGGAAAAACCACTTTTCGCACTTGTGTTACTGTTGAAAAACCACTTTTCACACTTGTGTTAGTGTTGAAAAACCACTTTTCGCACTTGTGTTGGTGCAGGAAACAACTTTTGCACTTGTGTTAGTGTGGAAAAAACACTTTTTGCACTTGTGATAGTGTTGAAAAACCACTTTTCGCACTTGTGTTAGCGTTGAAAAACCACTTTTCGCACTTGTGTTAGTGTTGCAAAACCACTTTTCGCACTTGTGTTTGTGCAGGAAACCACTTTTGTACTTGTATTATTGTGGAAAAACCACTTTTTGCACTTGTGATAGTGTTGAAAAACCACTTTTCGCACTTGTGTTAGTGTTGAAAAACCACTTTTCGCACTTGTGTTGGTGCAGGAAACCACTTTTGCACTTGTATTAGTGTGGAAAAAACACTTTTTGCACTTGTGATAGTGTTGAAAAACCACTTTTCGCACTTGTGTTAGTGTTGAAAAACCACTTTTGCACTTGTATTAGTGTGGAAAAAACACTTTTTGCACTTGTGATAGTGTTGAAAAAACACTTTTCGCACTTGTGTTAGTGTTGAAAAACCACTTTTCGCACTTGTGTTAGTGTTGAAAAACCACTTTTCGCACTTGTGTTGGTGCAGGAAACCACTTTTGCCCTTGTATTAGTGTGGAAAAAACACTTTTTGCACTTGTGATAGTGTTGAAAAACCACTTTTCGCACTTGTGTTAGTGTTTAAAAACCACTTTTCGCACTTGTGTTGGTGCAGGAAACCACTTTTGCACTTGTATTAGTGTGGAAAAAACACTTTTTGCACTTGTGATAGTGTTGAAAAACCACTTTTCGCACTTGTGTTAGTGTTGAAAAACCACTTTTCGCACTTGTGTTAGTGTTGAAAAACCACTTTTCGCACTTGTGTTGGTGCAGGAAACCACTTTTGCACTTGTATTAGTGTGGAAAAACCACTTTTCGCACTTGTGTTAGTGTTGAAAAACCACTTTTCGCACTTGTGTTCGTGTTGAAAAACCACTTTTCGCACTTGTGTTGGTGCAGGAAACCACTTTTGCACTTGTATTAGTGTGGAAAAAACACTTTTTGCACTTGTGATAGTGTTGAAAAACCACTTTTCGCACTTGTGTTAGTGTTGAAAAACCACTTTTCGCACTTGTGTTAGTGTTGAAAAACCACTTTTCGCACTTGTGTTGGTGCAGGAAACCTCTTTTGCACTTGTATTAATGTGGAAAAAACACTTTTTGCACTTGTGATAGTGTTGAAAAACCACTTTTCGCACTTGTGTTAGTGTTGAAAAACCACTTTTCGCACTTGTGTTGGTGCAGGAAACCACTTTTGCACTTGTATTAGTGTGGGAAAAACACTTTTCGCACTTGTGTTAGTGTTGAAAAACCACTTTTCGCACTTGTGTTAGTGTTGAAAAACCACTTTTCGCACTTGTATTGGTGCAGGAAACCACTTTTGCACTTGTATTAGTGTGGAAAAACCACTTTTCGCACTTGTGTTAGTGTTGAAAAACCACTTTTCGCACTTGTGTTGGTGCAGGAAACCACTTTTGCACTTGTATTAGTGTGGAAAAAACACTTTTCGCACTTGTGTTGTTGCAGGAAACCACTTTTGCACTTGTATTAGTGTGGAAAACCACTTTTCGCACTTGTGTTAGTGTTGAAAAACCACTTCTCGCACTTGTGTTAGTGTTGAAAAACCACTTTTCGCACTTGTGTTGGTGCAGGAAACCACTTTTGCACTTGTATTAGTGTGGAAAAACCACTTTTCGCAATTGTGTTAGTGTTGAAAAACCACTTTTCGCACTTGGGTTGGTGCAGGAAACCACTTTTGCACTTGTATTAGTGTGGAAAAACCACCGTTCGCACATGTGTTAGTGTTGAAAAACCACTTTTAGCACTTGTGTTAGTGTTGAAAAACCACTTTTCGCACTTGTGTTGGTGCAGGAAACCACTTTTGCACTTGTATTGGTGTGGAAAAACCACTTTTCGCACTTGTGTTAGTGTTGAAAAACCACTTTTCGCACTTGTGTTAGTGTTGAAAAACAACTTTTCGCACTTGTGTTGTTGCAGGAAACCACTTTTGCACTTGTATTAGTGTGGAAAAACCACTTTTCGCACTTGTGTTAGTGTTGAAAAACCACTTTTCGCACTTGTGTTAGTGTTGAAAAACCACTTTTCGCACTTGTGTTTGTGCAGGAAACCACTTTTGCACTTGTATTAGTGTGGAAAAAACACTTTTTGCACATGTGATAGTGTTGAAAAACCACTTTTCGCACTTGTGTTAGTGTTGAAAAACCACTTTTCGCACTTGTATTAGTGTGGAAAAACCACTTTTCGCACTTGTGTTAGTGTTGAAAAACCACTTTTTGCACTTGTGTCAGTGTTGAAAAACCACTTTTCGCACTTGTGTTAGTGTTGAAAAACCACTTTTCGCACTTGTGTTGGTGCAGGAAACCACTTTTGCACTTGTATTAGTGTGGAAAAACCACTTTTTGCACTTGTGATAGTGTTGAAAAACCACTTTTCGCACTTGTGTTAGTGTTGAAAAACCACTTTTCGCACTTGTGTTGGTGCAGGAAACCACTTTTGCACTTGTGTTAGTGTGGAAAAACCACTTTTCGCACTTGTGTTAGTGTTGAAAAACCACTTTTCGCACTTGTGGTAGTGTTGAAAAACCACTTTTCGCACTTGTGTTGGTGCAGGAAACCACTTTTGCACTTGTATTAGTGTGGAAAAAACACTTTTTGCACTTTTGATAGTGTTGAAAAACCACTTTTCGCACTTGTGTTAGTGTTGAAAAACCACTTTTCGCACTTGTGTTGGTGCAGGAAACCAGTTTTGCACTTGTATTAGTGTGGAAAAACCACTTTTCGCACTTGTGTTAGTGTTGAAAAACCACTTTTGCACTTGTATTAGTGTGGAAAAAACATTTTTGCACTTGTGATAGTGTTGGAAAACCACTTTTTGCACTTCTGTTAGGGTTGAAAAACCACTTTTCGCACTTGTGTTGGTGCAGGAAACCACTTTTGCACTTGTATTAGTGTGGAAAAACCACTTTTCGCACTTGTGTTAGTGTTGAAAAACCACTTTTCGCACTTGTATTAGTGTGGAAAAAACACTTTTTGCACTTGTGATATAGTTGAAAAACCACTCTCGCACTTGTGTTAGTGTTGAAAAACCACTTTTCGCACTTGTGTTGGTGCAGGAAACCACTTTTGCACTTGTATTATTGTGGAAAAACCACTTTTCGCAATTGTGTTAGTGTTGAAAAACCACTTTTCGCACTTGTGTTAGTGTTGAAAAACCACTTTTCGCACTTGTGTTAGTGTTGAAAAACCACTTTTCGCACTTGTGTTGGTGCAGGAAACCACTTTTGCACTTGTATTAGTGTGGAAAAAACACTTTTCGCACTTGTGTTAGTGTTGAAAAATCACTTTTCGCACTTGTATTAGTGTGGAAAAACCACTTTTCGCAATTGTGTTAGTGTTGAAAAACCACTTTTCGCACTTGTGTTAGTGTTGAAAAACCACTTTTCGCACTTGTGTTAGTGTTGAAAAACCACTTTTCGCAATTGTGTTGGTGCAGGAAACCACTTTTGCACTTGTATTAGTGTGGAAAAAACACTTTTTGCACTTGTGATAGTGTGAAAAACCACTTTTCGCACATGTGTTAGTGTTGAAAAACCACTTTTCGCACTTGTGTTGGTGCAGGAAAACCACTATTGCACTTGTATTGGTGCAGGAAAACCACTATTGCACTTGTATTGGTGTGGAAAAACCACTTTTTGCACTTGTGATAGTGTTGAAAAACCACTTTTCGCACTTGTGTTAGTGTTGAAAAACCACTTTTCGCACTTGTGTTGGTGCAGGAAACCACTTTTGCACTTGTGTTAGTGTGGAAAAACCACTTTTCGCACTTGTGTTAGTGTTGAAAAACCACTTTTCGCACTTGTGGTAGTGTTGAAAAACCACTTTTCGCACATGTGTTAGTGTTGAAAAACCACTTTTCGCACTTGTGTTGGTGCAGGAAAACCACTATTGCACTTGTATTGGTGTGGAAAAACCACTTTTCGCACTTGTGTTAGTGTTGAAAAACCACTTTTCGCACTTGTGTTAGTGTTGAAAAACCACTTTTCGCACTTGTGTTGGTGCAGGAAACCACTATTGCACTTGTATTGGTGTGGAAAAACCACTTTTCGCACTTGTATTAGTGTGGAAAAACCACTTTTCGCACTTGTGTTAGTGTTGAAAAACCACTTTTTGCACTTCTGTTACGGTTGAAAAACCACTTTTCGCACTTGTGTTGGTGCAGGAAACCACTTTTGCCCTTGTATTAGTGTGGAAAAAACACTTTTTGCACTTGTGATAGTGTTGAAAAACCACTTTTTGCACTTGTGTTAGTGTTGAAAAACCACTTTTCGCACTTGTGTTGGTGCAGGTAACCACTTTTGCACTTGTATTAGTGTGGAAAAACCACTTTTCGCACTTGTGTTAGTGTTGAAAAACCACTTTTCACACTTGTGTTAGTGTTGAAAAACCACTTTTCGCACTTGTGTTGGTGCAGGAAACCACTTTTGCACTTGTATTAGTGTGGAAAAAACACTTTTTGCACTTGTGATAGTGTTGAAAAACCACTTTTCGCACTTGTGTTAGTGTTGAAAAACCACTTTTCGCACTTGTGTTAGTGTTGAAAAACCACTTTTCGCACTTGTGTTGGTGCAGGAAACCACTTTTGCACTTGTATTAGTGTGGAAAAAACACTTTTTGCACTTGTGATAGTGTTGAAAAACCACTTTTCGCACTTGTGTTAGTGTTGAAAAACCACTTTTCGCACTTGTGTTGGTGCAGGAAACCACTTTTGCACTTGTATTAGTGTGGAAAAACCACTTTTCGCACTTGTGTTAGTGTTGAAAAACCACTTTTCGCACTTGTGTTCGTGTTGAAAAACCACTTTTCGCACTTGTGTTGGTGCACGAAACCACTTTTGCACTTGTATTAGTGTGGAAAAAACACTTTTTGCACTTGTGATAGTGTTGAAAAACCACTTTTCGCACTTGTGTTAGTGTTGAAAAACCACTTTTCGCACTTGTGTTGGTGCAGGAAACCACTTTTGCCCTTGTATTAGTGTGGAAAAAACACTTTTTGCACTTGTGATAGTGTTGAAAAACCACTTTTCGCACTTGTGTTAGTGTTGAAAAACCACTTTTCGCACTTATGTTGGTGCAGGAAACCACTTTTGCACTTGTATTAGTGTGGAAAAACCACTTTTCGCACTTGTGTTACTGTTGAAAAACCACTTTTCACACTTGTGTTAGTGTTGAAAAACCACTTTTCGCACTTGTGTTGGTGCAGGAAACAACTTTTGCACTTGTATTAGTGTGGAAAAAACACTTTTTGCACTTGTGATAGTGTTGAAAAACCACTTTTCGCACTTGTGTTAGCGTTGAAAAACCACTTTTCGCACTTGTGTTAGTGTTGCAAAACCACTTTTCGCACTTGTGTTGGTGCAGGAAACCACTTTTGTACTTGTATTATTGTGGAAAAACCACTTTTTGCACTTGTGATAGTGTTGAAAAACCACTTTTCGCACTTGTGTTAGTGTTGAAAAACCACTTTTCGCACTTGTGTTGGTGCAGGAAACCACTTTTGCACTTGTATTAGTGTGGAAAAAACACTTTTTGCACTTGTGATAGTGTTGAAAAACCACTTTTCGCACTTGTGTTAGTGTTGAAAAACCACTTTTGCACTTGTATTAGTGTGGAAAAAACACTTTTTGCACTTGTGATAGTGTTGAAAAAACACTTTTCGCACTTGTGTTAGTGTTGAAAAACCACTTTTCGCACTTGTGTTAGTGTTGAAAAACCACTTTTCGCACTTGTGTTGGTGCAGGAAACCACTTTTGCCCTTGTATTAGTGTGGAAAAAACACTTTTTGCACTTGTGATAGTGTTGAAAAACCACTTTTCGCACTTGTGTTAGTGTTGAAAAACCACTTTTCGCACTTGTGTTGGTGCAGGAAACTACTTTTGCACTTGTATTAGTGTGGAAAAAACACTTTTTGCACTTGTGATAGTGTTGAAAAACCACTTTTCGCACTTGTGTTAGTGTTGAAAAACCACTTTTCGCACTTGTGTTAGTGTTGAAAAACCACTTTTCGCACTTGTGTTGGTGCAGGAAACCACTTTTGCACTTGTATTAGTGTGGAAAAAACACTTTTTGCACTTGTGATAGTGTTGAAAAACCACTTTTCGCACTTGTGTTAGTGTTGAAAAACCACGTTTCGCACTTGTGTTGGTGCAGGAAACCACTTTTGCACTTGTATTAGTGTGGAAAAACCACTTTTCGCACTTGTGTTAGTGTTGAAAAACCACTTTTCGCACTTGTGTTCGTGTTGAAAAACCACTTTTCGCACTTGTGTTGGTGCAGGAAACCACTTTTGCACTTGTATTAGTGTGGAAAAAACACTTTTTGCACTTGTGATAGTGTTGAAAAACCACTTTTCGCACTTGTGTTAGTGTTGAAAAACCACTTTTCGCACTTGTGTTAGTGTTGAAAAACCACTTTTCGCACTTGTGTTGGTGCAGGAAACCTCTTTTGCACTTGTATTAATGTGGAAAAAACACTTTTTGCACTTGTGATAGTGTTGAAAAATCACTTTTCGCACTTGTGTTAGTGTTGAAAAACCACTTTTCGCACTTGTGTTGGTGCAGGAAACCACTTTTGCACTTGTGTTAGTGTGGAAAAACCACTTTTCGCACTTGTGTTAGTGTTGAAAAACCACTTTTCGCACTTGTGGTAGTGTTGAAAAACCACTTTTCGCACTTGTGTTGGTGCAGGAAAACCACTATTGCACTTGTATTGGTGTGGAAAAACCACTTTTCGCACTTGTGTTAGTGTTGAAAAACCACTTTTCGCACTTGTGTTAGTGTTGAAAAACCACTTTTCGCACTTGTGTTGGTGCAGGAAACCACTATTGCACTTGTATTGGTGTGGAAAAACCACTTTTCGCACTTGTATTAGTGTGGAAAAACCACTTTTCGCACTTGTGTTAGTGTTGAAAAACCACTTTTTGCACTTCTGTTACGGTTGAAAAACCACTTTTCGCACTTGTGTTGGTGCAGGAAACCACTTTTGCCCTTGTATTAGTGTGGAAAAAACACTTTTTGCACTTGTGATAGTGTTGAAAAACCACTTTTTGCACTTGTGTTAGTGTTGAAAAACCACTTTTCGCACTTGTGTTGGTGCAGGTAACCACTTTTGCACTTGTATTAGTGTGGAAAACCACTTTTCGCACTTGTGTTAGTGTTGAAAAACCACTTTTCACACTTGTGTTAGTGTTGAAAAACCACTTTTCGCACTTGTGTTGGTGCAGGAAACCACTTTTGCACTTGTATTAGTGTGGAAAAAACACTTTTTGCACTTGTGATAGTGTTGAAAAACCACTTTTCGCACTTGTGTTAGTGTTGAAAAACCACTTTTCGCACTTGTGTTAGTGTTGAAAAACCACTTTTCGCACTTGTGTTGGTGCAGGAAACCACTTTTGCACTTGTATTAGTGTGGAAAAAACACTTTTTGCACTTGTGATAGTGTTGAAAAACCACTTTTCGCACTTGTGTTAGTGTTGAAAAACCACTTTTCGCACTTGTGTTGGTGCAGGAAACCACTTTTGCACTTGTATTAGTGTGGAAAAACCACTTTTCGCACTTGTGTTAGTGTTGAAAAACCACTTTTCGCACTTGTGTTCGTGTTGAAAAACCACTTTTCGCACTTGTGTTGGTGCACGAAACCACTTTTGCACTTGTATTAGTGTGGAAAAAACACTTTTTGCACTTGTGATAGTGTTGAAAAACCACTTTTCGCACTTGTGTTAGTGTTGAAAAACCACTTTTCGCACTTGTGTTGGTGCAGGAAACCACTTTTGCCCTTGTATTAGTGTGGAAAAAACACTTTTTGCACTTGTGATAGTGTTGAAAAACCACTTTTCGCACTTGTGTTAGTGTTGAAAAACCACTTTTCGCACTTATGTTGGTGCAGGAAACCACTTTTGCACTTGTATTAGTGTGGAAAAACCACTTTTCGCACTTGTGTTACTGTTGAAAAACCACTTTTCACACTTGTGTTAGTGTTGAAAAACCACTTTTCGCACTTGTGTTGGTGCAGGAAACAACTTTTGCACTTGTATTAGTGTGGAAAAAACACTTTTTGCACTTGTGATAGTGTTGAAAAACCACTTTTCGCACTTGTGTTAGCGTTGAAAAACCACTTTTCGCACTTGTGTTAGTGTTGCAAAACCACTTTTCGCACTTGTGTTGGTGCAGGAAACCACTTTTGTACTTGTATTATTGTGGAAAAACCACTTTTTGCACTTGTGATAGTGTTGAAAAACCACTTTTCGCACTTGTGTTAGTGTTGAAAAACCACTTTTCGCACTTGTGTTGGTGCAGGAAACCACTTTTGCACTTGTATTAGTGTGGAAAAAACACTTTTTGCACTTGTGATAGTGTTGAAAAACCACTTTTCGCACTTGTGTTAGTGTTGAAAAACCACTTTTGCACTTGTATTAGTGTGGAAAAAACACTTTTTGCACTTGTGATAGTGTTGAAAAAACACTTTTCGCACTTGTGTTAGTGTTGAAAAACCACTTTTCGCACTTGTGTTAGTGTTGAAAAACCACTTTTCGCACTTGTGTTGGTGCAGGAAACCACTTTTGCCCTTGTATTAGTGTGGAAAAAACACTTTTTGCACTTGTGATAGTGTTGAAAAACCACTTTTCGCACTTGTGTTAGTGTTGAAAAACCACTTTTCGCACTTGTGTTGGTGCAGGAAACTACTTTTGCACTTGTATTAGTGTGGAAAAAACACTTTTTGCACTTGTGATAGTGTTGAAAAACCACTTTTCGCACTTGTGTTAGTGTTGAAAAACCACTTTTCGCACTTGTGTTAGTGTTGAAAAACCACTTTTCGCACTTGTGTTGGTGCAGGAAACCACTTTTGCACTTGTATTAGTGTGGAAAAAACACTTTTTGCACTTGTGATAGTGTTGAAAAACCACTTTTCGCACTTGTGTTAGTGTTGAAAAACCACGTTTCGCACTTGTGTTGGTGCAGGAAACCACTTTTGCACTTGTATTAGTGTGGAAAAACCACTTTTCGCACTTGTGTTAGTGTTGAAAAACCACTTTTCGCACTTGTGTTCGTGTTGAAAAACCACTTTTCGCACTTGTGTTGGTGCAGGAAACCACTTTTGCACTTGTATTAGTGTGGAAAAAACACTTTTTGCACTTGTGATAGTGTTGAAAAACCACTTTTCGCACTTGTGTTAGTGTTGAAAAACCACTTTTCGCACTTGTGTTAGTGTTGAAAAACCACTTTTCGCACTTGTGTTGGTGCAGGAAACCTCTTTTGCACTTGTATTAATGTGGAAAAAACACTTTTTGCACTTGTGATAGTGTTGAAAAATCACTTTTCGCACTTGTGTTAGTGTTGAAAAACCACTTTTCGCACTTGTGTTGGTGCAGGAAACCACTTTTGCACTTGTATTAGTGTGGGAAAAACACTTTTCGCACTTGTGTTAGTGTTGAAAAACCACTTTTTGCACTTGTGTTAGTGTTGAAAAACCACTTTTCGCACTTGCGTTGGTGCAGGAAACCACTTTTGCACTTGTATTAGTGTGGAAAAACCACTTTTCGCACTTGTGTTAGTGTTGAAAAACCACTTTTCGCACTTGTGTTGGTGCAGGAAACCACTTTTGCACTTGTATTAGTGTGGAAAAAACACTTTTCGCACTTGTGTTGTTGCAGGAAACCACTTTTGCACTTGTATTAGTGTGGAAAACCACTTTTCGCACTTGTGTTAGTGTTGAAAAACCACTTCTCGCACTTGTGTTAGTGTTGAAAAACCACTTTTCGCACTTGTGTTGGTGCAGGAAACCACTTTTGCACTTGTATTAGTGTGGAAAAACCACTTTTCGCAATTGTGTTAGTGTTGAAAAACCACTTTTCGCACTTGGGTTGGTGCAGGAAACCACTTTTGCACTTGTATTAGTGTGGAAAAACCACCGTTCGCACATGTGTTAGTGTTGAAAAACCACTTTTCGCACTTGTGTTAGTGTTGAAAAACCACTTTTCGCACTTGTGTTGGTGCAGGAAACCACTTTTGCACTTGTATTGGTGTGGAAAAACCACTTTTCGCACTTGTGTTAGTGTTGAAAAACCACTTTTCGCACTTGTGTTAGTGTTGAAAAACAACTTTTCGCACTTGTGTTGTTGCAGGAAACCACTTTTGCACTTGTATTAGTGTGGAAAAACCACTTTTCGCACTTGTGTTAGTGTTGAAAAACCACTTTTCGCACTTGTGTTAGTGTTGAAAAACCACTTTTCGCACTTGTGTTAGTGTTGAAAAACCACTTTTCGCACTTGTGTTGGTGCAGGAAACCACTATTGCACTTGTATTGGTGTGGAAAAACCACTTTTCGCACTTGTATTAGTGTGGAAAAACCACTTTTCGCACTTGTGTTAGTGTTGAAAAACCACTTTTTGCACTTCTGTTACGGTTGAAAAACCACTTTTCGCACTTGTGTTGGTGCAGGAAACCACTTTTGCCCTTGTATTAGTGTGGAAAAAACACTTTTTGCACTTGTGATAGTGTTGAAAAACCACTTTTTGCACTTGTGTTAGTGTTGAAAAACCACTTTTCGCACTTGTGTTGGTGCAGGTAACCACTTTTGCACTTGTATTAGTGTGGAAAAACCACTTTTCGCACTTGTGTTAGTGTTGAAAAACCACTTTTCACACTTGTGTTAGTGTTGAAAAACCACTTTTCGCACTTGTGTTGGTGCAGGAAACCACTTTTGCACTTGTATTAGTGTGGAAAAAACACTTTTTGCACTTGTGATAGTGTTGAAAAACCACTTTTCGCACTTGTGTTAGTGTTGAAAAACCACTTTTCGCACTTGTGTTGGTGCAGGAAACCACTTTTGCACTTGTATTAGTGTGGAAAAAACACTTTTTGCACTTGTGATAGTGTTGAAAAACCACTTTTCGCACTTGTGTTAGTGTTGAAAAACCACTTTTCGCACTTGTGTTGGTGCAGGAAACCACTTTTGCACTTGTATTAGTGTGGAAAAACCACTTTTCGCACTTGTGTTAGTGTTGAAAAACCACTTTTCGCACTTGTGTTCGTGTTGAAAAACCACTTTTCGCACTTGTGTTGGTGCACGAAACCACTTTTGCACTTGTATTAGTGTGGAAAAAACACTTTTTGCACTTGTGATAGTGTTGAAAAACCACTTTTCGCACTTGTGTTAGTGTTGAAAAACCACTTTTCGCACTTGTGTTGGTGCAGGAAACCACTTTTGCCCTTGTATTAGTGTGGAAAAAACACTTTTTGCACTTGTGATAGTGTTGAAAAACCACTTTTCGCACTTGTGTTAGTGTTGAAAAACCACTTTTCGCACTTATGTTGGTGCAGGAAACCACTTTTGCACTTGTATTAGTGTGGAAAAACCACTTTTCGCACTTGTGTTACTGTTGAAAAACCACTTTTCACACTTGTGTTAGTGTTGAAAAACCACTTTTCGCACTTGTGTTGGTGCAGGAAACAACTTTTGCACTTGTATTAGTGTGGAAAAAACACTTTTTGCACTTGTGATAGTGTTGAAAAACCACTTTTCGCACTTGTGTTAGCGTTGAAAAACCACTTTTCGCACTTGTGTTAGTGTTGCAAAACCACTTTTCGCACTTGTGTTGGTGCAGGAAACCACTTTTGTACTTGTATTATTGTGGAAAAACCACTTTTTGCACTTGTGTTGGTGCAGGAAACCACTTTTGCACTTGTATTAGTGTGGAAAAAACACTTTTTGCACTTGTGATAGTGTTGAAAAACCACTTTTCGCACTTGTGTTAGTGTTGAAAAACCACTTTTGCACTTGTATTAGTGTGGAAAAAACACTTTTTGCACTTGTGATAGTGTTGAAAAAACACTTTTCGCACTTGTGTTAGTGTTGAAAAACCACTTTTCGCACTTGTGTTAGTGTTGAAAAACCACTTTTCGCACTTGTGTTGGTGCAGGAAACCACTTTTGCCCTTGTATTAGTGTGGAAAAAACACTTTTTGCACTTGTGATAGTGTTGAAAAACCACTTTTCGCACTTGTGTTAGTGTTGAAAAACCACTTTTCGCACTTGTGTTGGTGCAGGAAACTACTTTTGCACTTGTATTAGTGTGGAAAAAACACTTTTTGCACTTGTGATAGTGTTGAAAAACCACTTTTCGCACTTGTGTTAGTGTTGAAAAACCACTTTTCGCACTTGTGTTAGTGTTGAAAAACCACTTTTCGCACTTGTGTTGGTGCAGGAAACCACTTTTGCACTTGTATTAGTGTGGAAAAAACACTTTTTGCACTTGTGATAGTGTTGAAAAACCACTTTTCGCACTTGTGTTAGTGTTGAAAAACCACTTTTCGCACTTGTGTTGGTGCAGGAAACCACTTTTGCACTTGTATTAGTGTGGAAAAACCACTTTTCGCACTTGTGTTAGTGTTGAAAAACCACTTTTCGCACTTGTGTTCGTGTTGAAAAACCACTTTTCGCACTTGTGTTGGTGCAGGAAACCACTTTTGCACTTGTATTAGTGTGGAAAAAACACTTTTTGCACTTGTGATAGTGTTGAAAAACCACTTTTCGCACTTGTGTTAGTGTTGAAAAACCACTTTTCGCACTTGTGTTAGTGTTGAAAAACCACTTTTCGCACTTGTGTTGGTGCAGGAAACCTCTTTTGCACTTGTATTAATGTGGAAAAAACACTTTTTGCACTTGTGATAGTGTTGAAAAACCACTTTTCGCACTTGTGTTAGTGTTGAAAAACCACTTTTCGCACTTGTGTTGGTGCAGGAAACCACTTTTGCACTTGTATTAGTGTGGGAAAAACACTTTTCGCACTTGTGTTAGTGTTGAAAAACCACTTTTTGCACTTGTGTTAGTGTTGAAAAACCACTTTTCGCACTTGCGTTGGTGCAGGAAACCACTTTTGCACTTGTATTAGTGTGGAAAAACCACTTTTCGCACTTGTGTTAGTGTTGAAAAACCACTTTTCGCACTTGTGTTGGTGCAGGAAACCACTTTTGCACTTGTATTAGTGTGGAAAAAACACTTTTCGCACTTGTGTTGTTGCAGGAAACCACTTTTGCACTTGTATTAGTGTGGAAAACCACTTTTCGCACTTGTGTTAGTGTTGAAAGACCACTTCTCGCACTTGTGTTAGTGTTGAAAAACCACTTTTCGCACTTGTGTTGGTGCAGGAAACCACTTTTGCACTTGTATTAGTGTGGAAAAACCACTTTTCGCAATTGTGTTAGTGTTGAAAAACCACTTTTCGCACTTGGGTTGGTGCAGGAAACCACTTTTGCACTTGTATTAGTGTGGAAAAACCACCGTTCGCACATGTGTTAGTGTTGAAAAACCACTTTTCGCACTTGTGTTAGTGTTGAAAAACCACTTTTCGCACTTGTGTTGGTGCAGGAAACCACTTTTGCACTTGTATTGGTGTGGAAAAACCACTTTTCGCACTTGTGTTAGTGTTGAAAAACCACTTTTCGCACTTGTGTTAGTGTTGAAAAACAACTTTTCGCACTTGTGTTGTTGCAGGAAACCACTTTTGCACTTGTATTAGTGTGGAAAAACCACTTTTCGCACTTGTGTTAGTGTTGAAAAACACTTTTCGCACTTGTGTTAGTGTTGAAAAACCACTTTTCACACTTGTGTTTGTGCAGGAAACCACTTTTGCACTTGTATTAGTGTGGAAAAAACACTTTTTGCACATGTGATAGTGTTGAAAAACACTTTTCGCACTTGTGTTAGTGTTGAAAAACCACTTTTCGCACTTGTATTAGTGTGGAAAAACCACTTTTCGCACTTGTGTTAGTGTTGAAAAACCACTTTTTGCACTTGTGTCAGTGTTGAAAAACCACTTTTCGCACTTGTGTTAGTGTTGAAAAACCACTTTTCGCACTTGTGTTGGTGCAGGAAACCACTTTTGCACTTGTATTAGTGTGGAAAAACCACTTTTTGCACTTGTGATAGTGTTGAAAAACCACTTTTCGCACTTGTGTTAGTGTTGAAAAACCACTTTTCGCACTTGTGTTGGTGCAGGAAACCACTTTTGCACTTGTGTTAGTGTGAAAAACCACTTTTCGCACTTGTGTTAGTGTTGAAAAACCACTTTTCGCACTTGTGGTAGTGTTGAAAAACCACTTTTCGCACTTGTGTTGGTGCAGGAAACCACTTTTGCACTTGTATTAGTGTGGAAAAAACCTTTTTGCACTTGTGATAGTGTTGAAAAACCACTTTTCGCACTTGTGTTAGTGTTGAAAAAACCATTTTTCGCACTTGTGTTGGTGCAGGAAACCAGTTTGCACTTGTATTAGTGTGGAAAAACCACTTTTCGCACTTGTGTTAGTGTTGAAAAACCACTTTTCGCACTTGTATTAGTGTGGAAAAAACACTTTTTGCACTTGTGATATAGTTGAAAAACCACTTCTCGCACTTGTGTTAGTGTTGAAAAACCACTTTTCGCACTTGTGTTGGTGCAGGAAACCACTTTTGCACTTGTATTATTGTGAAAAACCACTTTTCGCAATTGTGTTAGTGTTGAAAACCACTTTTCGCACTTGTGTTAGTGTTGAAAAACCACTTTTCGCACTTGTGTTAGTGTTGAAAAACCACTTTTCGCACATGTGTTTGTGCAGGAAACCACTTTTGCACTTGTATTAGTGTGGAAAAAACACTTTTCGCACTTGTGTTAGTGTTGAAAAATCACTTTTCGCACTTGTGTTGGTGCAGGAAAACCACTATTGCACTTGTATTGGTGTGGAAAAACCACTTTTTGCACTTGTGATAGTGTTGAAAAACCACTTTTCGCACTTGTGTTAGTGTTGAAAAACCACTTTTCGCACTTGTGTTGGTGCAGGAAACCACTTTTGCACTTGTATTAGTGTGGAAAAAACACTTTTCGCACTTGTGTTAGTGTTGAAAAATCACTTTTCGCACTTGTATTAGTGTGGAAAAACCACTTTTCGCAATTGTGTTAGTGTTGAAAAACCACTTTTCGCACTTGTGTTAGTGTTGAAAAACCACTTTTCGCACTTGTGTTAGTGTTGAAAAACCACTTTTCGCAATTGTGTTGGTGCAGGAAACCACTTTTGCACTTGTATTAGTGTGGAAAAAACACTTTTTGCACTTGTGATAGTGTGAAAAACCACTTTTCGCACATGTGTTAGTGTTGAAAAACCACTTTTCGCACTTGTGTTGGTGCAGGAAAACCACTATTGCACTTGTATTGGTGTGGAAAAACCACTTTTTGCACTTGTGATAGTGTTGAAAAACCACTTTTCGCACTTGTGTTAGTGTTGAAAAACCACTTTTCGCACTTGTATTAGTGTGGAAAAAACACTTTTTGCACTTGTGATAGAGTTGAAAAACCACTTCTCGCACTTGTGTTAGTGTTGAAAAACCACTTTTCGCACATGTGTTGGTGCAGGAAACCACTTTTGCACTTGTATTAGTGTGGAAAACCACTTTTCGCACATGTGTTAGTGTTGAAAAACCACTTTTCGCACTTGTGTTAGTGTTGAAAAGCCACTTTTCGCACTTGTGTTGGTGCAGGAAACCACTATTGCACTTGTATTGGTGTGGAAAAACCACTTTTCGCACTTGTATTAGTGTTGAAAAACCACTTTTCGCACTTGTGTTAGTGTTGAAAAACCACTTTTCGCACTTGTGTTGGTGCAGGAAACCACTTTTGCACTTGTATTATTGTGGAAAAAACACTTTTTGCACTTGTGATAGTGTTGAAAAACCACTTTTCGCACTTGTGTTAGTGTTGAAAAACCACTTTTCGCACTTGTGTTGGTGCAGGAAACCACTTTTGCACTTGTATTAGTGTGGAAAAAACACTTTTCGCACTTGTGTTAGTGTTGAAAAACCACTTTTCGCACTTGTGTTAGTGTTGAAAAACCACTTTTCGCACTTGTGTTGGTGCAGGAAACCACTTTTGCACTTGTATTAGTGTGGAAAAAACACTTTTTGCACTTGTGATAGTGTTGAAAAACCACTTTTCGCACTTGTGTTAGTGTTGAAAAACCACTTTTCGCACTTGTGTTGGTGCAGGAAACCACTTTTGCACTTGTATTGGTGTGGAAAAACCACTTTTCGCACTTGTGTTAGTGTTGAAAAACCACTTTTCGCACTTGTGTTAGTGTTGAAAAACAACTTTTCGCACTTGTGTTGGTGCAAGAAACCACTTTTGCACTTGTATTAGTGTGGAAAAACCACTTTTCGCACTTGTGTTAGTGTTGAAAAACCACTTTTCGCACTTGTGTTAGTGTTGAAAAACCACTTTTCGCACTTGTGTTGGTGCAGGAAACCACTTTTGCACTTGTATTATTGTGGAAAAACCACTTTTCGCAATTGTGTTAGTGTTGAAAAACCACTTTTCGCACTTGTGTTAGTGTTGAAAAACCACTTTTCGCACTTGTGTTAGTGTTGAAAAACCACTTTTCGCACTTGTGTTGGTGCAGGAAACCACTTTTGCACTTGTATTAGTGTGGAAAAAACACTTTTCGCACTTGTGTTAGTGTTGAAAAATCACTTTTCGCACTTGTATTAGTGTGGAAAAACCACTTTTCGCAATTGTGTTAGTGTTGAAAAACCACTTTTCGCACTTGTGTTAGTGTTGAAAAACCACTTTTCGCACTTGTGTTAGTGTTGAAAAACCACTTTTCGCAATTGTGTTGGTGCAGGAAACCACTTTTGCACTTGTATTAGTGTGGAAAAAACACTTTTTGCACTTGTGATAGTGTGAAAAACCACTTTTCGCACATGTGTTAGTGTTGAAAAACCACTTTTCGCACTTGTGTTGGTGCAGGAAAGGAAAAACCACTATTGCACTTGTATTGGTGTGGAAAAACCACTTTTTGCACTTGTGATAGTGTTGAAAAACCACTTTTCGCACTTGTGTTAGTGTTGAAAAACCACTTTTCGCACTTGTGTTGGTGCAGGAAACCACTTTTGCACTTGTGTTAGTGTGGAAAAACCACTTTTCACACTTGTGTTAGTGTTGAAAAACCACTTTTCGCACTTGTGGTAGTGTTGAAAAACCACTTTTCGCACTTGTGTTGGTGCAGGAAACCACTTTTGCACTTGTATTAGTGTGGAAAAAACACTTTTTGCACTTGTGATAGTGTTGAAAAACCACTTTTCGCACTTGTGTTAGTGTTGAAAAACCACTTTTCGCACTTGTGTTAGTGTTGAAAAAACACTTTTCGCACTTGTGTTGGTGCAGGAAAACCTCTTTTGCACTTGTATTAATGTGGAAAAAACACTTTTTGCACTTGTGATAGTGTTGAAAAACCACTTTTCGCACTTGTGTTAGTGTTGAAAAACCACTTTTCGCACTTGTGTTGGTGCAGGAAACCACTTTTGCACTTGTATTAGTGTGGGAAAAACACTTTTCGCACTTGTGTTAGTGTTGAAAAACCACTTTTCGCACTTGTGTTGGTGCAGGAAAACCACTTTTGCACTTGTATTAGTGTTGAAAAACCACTTTTCGCACTTGTGTTAGTGTTGAAAAACCACTTTTCGCACTTGTGTTGGTGCAGGAAACCACTTTTGCACTTGTATTAGTGTGGAAAAACCACTTTTCGCATTGTGTTAGTGTTGAAAAACCACTTTTCGCACTTGTGTTAGTGTTGAAAAACCACTTTTCGCACTTGTGTTGGTGCAGGAAACCACTTTTGCACTTGTATTAGTGTGGAAAAAACACTTTTCGCACTTGTGTTGTTGCAGGAAACCACTTTTGCACTTGTATTAGTGTGGAAAACCACTTTTCGCACTTGTGTTAGTGTTGAAAAACCACTTCTCGCACTTGTGTTAGTGTTGAAAAACCACTTTTCGCACTTGTGTTGGTGCAGGAAACCACTTTTGCACTTGTATTAGTGTGGAAAAACCACTTTTCGCAATTGTGTTAGTGTTGAAAAACCACTTTTCGCACTTGGGTTGGTGCAGGAAACCACTTTTGCACTTGTATTAGTGTGGAAAAACCACCGTTCGCACATGTGTTCGTGTTGAAAAAACCACTTTTCGCACTTGTGTTAGTGTTGAAAAACCACTTTTCGCACTTGTGTTGGTGCAGGAAACCACTTTTGCACTTGTATTGGTGTGGAAAAACCACTTTTCGCACTTGTGTTAGTGTTGAAAAACCACTTTTCGCACTTGTGTTAGTGTTGAAAAACAACTTTTCGCACTTGTGTTGTTGCAGGAAACCACTTTTGCACTTGTATTAGTGTGGAAAAACCACTTTTCGCACTTGTGTTAGTGTTGAAAAACCACTTTGCGCACTTGTGTTAGTGTTGAAAAACCACTTTTCGCACTTGTGTTTGTGCAGGAAACCACTTTTGCACTTGTATTAGTGTGGAAAAAACACTTTTTGCACATGTGATAGTGTTGAAAAACCACTTTTCGCACTTGTGTTAGTGTTGAAAAACCACTTTTCGCACTTGTATTAGTGTGGAAAAACCACTTTTCGCACTTGTGTTAGTGTTGAAAAACCACTTTTTGCACTTGTGTCAGTGTTGAAAAACCACTTTTCGCACTTGTGTTAGTGTTGAAAAACCACTTTTCGCACTTGTGTTGGTGCAGGAAACCACTTTTGCACTTGTATTAGTGTGGAAAAACCACTTTTTGCACTTGTGATAGTGTTGAAAAACCACTTTTCGCACTTGTGTTAGTGTTGAAAAACCACTTTTCGCACTTGTGTTTGTGCAGGAAACCACTTTTGCACTTGTGTTAGTGTGGAAAAACCACTTTTCGCACTTGTGTTAGTGTTGAAAAACCACTTTTCGCACTTGTGGTAGTGTTGAAAAACCACTTTTCGCAATTGTGTTGGTGCAGGAAACCACTTTTGCACTTGTATTAGTGTGGAAAAAAACACTTTTTGCACTTGTGATAGTGTTGAAAAACCACTTTTCGCACTTGTGTTAGTGTTGAAAAACCACTTTTCGCAATTGTGTTGGTGCAGGAAACCAGTTTTGCACTTGTATTAGTGTGGAAAAAACCACTTTTCGCACTTGTGTTAGTGTTGAAAAACCACTTTTGCACTTGTATTAGTGTGGAAAAAACATTTTTGCACTTGTGATAGTGTTGGAAAACCACTTTTTGCACTTCTGTTAGGGTTGAAAAACCACTTTTCGCACTTGTGTTGGTGCAGGAAACCACTTTTGCACTTGTATTAGTGTGGAAAAACCACTTTTCGCACTTGTGTTAGTGTTGAAAAACACTTTTCGCACTTGTATTAGTGTGGAAAAAACACTTTTTGCACTTGTGATATAGTTGAAAAACCACTTCTCGCACTTGTGTTAGTGTTGAAAAACCACTTTTCGCACTTGTGTTGGTGCAGGAAACCACTTTTGCACTTGTATTATTGTGGAAAAACCACTTTTCGCAATTGTGTTAGTGTTGAAAAACCACTTTTCGCACTTGTGTTAGTGTTGAAAAACCACTTTTCGCACTTGTGTTAGTGTTGAAAAACCACTTTTCGCACTTGTGTTGGTGCAGGAAACCACTTTTGCACTTGTATTAGTGTGGAAAAAACACTTTTCGCACTTGTGTTCGTGTTGAAAAATCACTTTTCGCACTTGTATTAGTGTGGAAAAACCACTTTTTGCAATTGTGTTAGTGTTGAAAAACCACTTTTCGCACTTGTGTTAGTGTTGAAAAACCACTTTTCGCACTTGTGTTAGTGTTGAAAAACCACTTTTCGCAATTGTGTTGGTGCAGGAAACCACTTTTGCACTTGTATTAGTGTGGAAAAAACACTTTTTGCACTTGTGATAGTGTGAAAAACCACTTTTCGCACATGTGTTAGTGTTGAAAAACCACTTTTCGCACTTGTGTTGGTGCAGGAAAACCACTATTGCACTTGTATTGGTTTGGGAAAACCACTTTTCGCACTTGTGTTAGTGTTGAAAAACCACTTTTCGCACTTGTATTAGTGTTGAAAAACCACTTTTCGCACTTGTGTTGGTGCAGGAAACCACTTTTGCACTTGTATTAGTGTGAAAAAAACCACTTTTCGCACTTGTGTTAGTGTTGAAAAACCACTTTTCGCACTTGAGTTAGTGTTGAAAAACCACTTTTCGCACTTGTGTTGGTGCAGGAAACCACTTTTGCACTTGTATTAGTGTGGAAAAAACACTTTTTGCACTTGTGATAGTGTTGAAAAACCACTTTTCGCACTTGTGTTAGTGTTGAAAAACAACTTTTCGCACCTGTGTTAGTGTTGAAAAACCACTTTTCGCACTTGTATTAGTGTGGAAAAACCACTTTTTGCACTTGTGTTAGTGTTGAAAAACCACTTTTCGCACTAGAGTCAGTGTTGAAAAATCACTTTTCGCACTTGCGTTAGTGTTGAAAAACCACTTTTCGCACTTGTGTTGGTGCAGGAAACCACTTTTGCACTTGTATTAGTGTGGAAAAACCACTTTTCGCACTTGTGTTAGTGTTGAAAAACCACTTTTCGCACTTGTGTTAGTGTTGAAAAACCACTTTTTGCACTTGTGTTGGTGCAGGAAACCACTTTTGCACTTGTATTAGTGTGGAAAAAACACTTTTTGCACTTGTGATAGTGTTGAAAAACCACTTTTTGCACTTGTGTTAGTGTTGAAAAACCACTTTTCGCACTTGTGTTAGTGTTGAAAAAACCACTTTTCGCACTTGTGTTGGTGCAGGAAACCACTTTTGCACTTGTATTAGTGTGGAAAAAACACTTTTTGCACTTGTGATAGTGTTGAAAAACCACTTTTCGCACTTGTGTTAGTGTTGAAAAACCACTTTTCGCACTTGTGTTAGTGTTGAAAAACCACTTTTTGCACTTGTGTCAGTGTTGAAAAACCACTTTTCGCACTTGTGTTAGTGTTGAAAAACCACTTTTCGCACTTGTGTTGGTGCAGGAAACCACTTTTGCACTTGTATTAGTGTGGAAAAAACCACTTTTTGCACTTGTGATAGTGTTGAAAAACCACTTTTCGCACTTGTGTTAGTGTTGAAAAACCACTTTTCGCACTTGTGTTGGTGCAGGAAACCACTTTTGCACTTGTGTTAGTGTGGAAAAACCACTTTTCGCACTTGTGTTAGTGTTGAAAAACCACTTTTCGCACTTGTGGTAGTGTTGAAAAACCACTTTTCGCACTTGTGTTGGTGCAGGAAACCACTTTTGCACTTGTATTAGTGTGGAAAAAACACTTTTTGCACTTGTGATAGTGTTGAAAAACCACTTTTCGCACTTGTGTTAGTGTTGAAAAAACCACTTTTCGCACTTGTGTTGGTGCAGGAAACCAGTTTTGCACTTGTATTAGTGTGGAAAAAACCACTTTTCGCACTTGTGTTAGTGTTGAAAAACCACTTTTCGCACTTGTATTAGTGTGGAAAAAACACTTTTTGCACTTGTGATATAGTTGAAAAACCACTTCTCGCACTTGTGTTAGTGTTGAAAAACCACTTTTTCGCACTTGTGTTGGTGCAGGAAACCACTTTTGCACTTGTATTATTGTGGAAAAACCACTTTTCGCAATTGTGTTAGTGTTGAAAAACCACTTTTCGCACTTGTGTTAGTGTTGAAAAACCACTTTTCGCACTTGTGTTAGTGTTGAAAAACCACTTTTCGCACTTGTGTTGGTGCAGGAAACCACTTTTGCACTTGTATTAGTGTGGAAAAAACACTTTTCGCACTTGTGTTAGTGTTGAAAAAATCACTTTTCGCACTTGTATTAGTGTGGAAAAACCACTTTTCGCAATTGTGTTAGTGTTGAAAAACCACTTTTCGCACTTGTGTTAGTGTTGAAAAACCACTTTTCGCACTTGTGTTAGTGTTGAAAAACCACTTTTCGCAATTGTGTTGGTGCAGGGAAACCACTTTTGCACTTGTATTAGTGTGGAAAAAACACTTTTTGCACTTGTGATAGTGTGAAAAACCACTTTTCGCACATGTGTTAGTGTTGAAAAACCACTTTTCGCACTTGTGTTGGTGCAGGAAAACCACTATTGCACTTGTATTGGTGTGGAAAAACCACTTTTTGCACTTGTGATAGTGTTGAAAAACCACTTTTCGCACTTGTGTTAGTGTTGAAAAACCACTTTTCGCACTTGTGTTGGTGCAGGAAACCACTTTTGCACTTGTATTAGTGTGGAAAAAACACTTTTCGCACTTGTGTTAGTGTTGAAAAATCACTTTTCGCACTTGTATTAGTGTGGAAAAACCACTTTTCGCAATTGTGTTAGTGTTGAAAAACCACTTTTCGCACTTGTGTTAGTGTTGAAAAACCACTTTTCGCACTTGTGTTAGTGTTGAAAAACCACTTTTCGCAATTGTGTTGGTGCAGGAAACCACTTTTGCACTTGTATTAGTGTGGAAAAAACACTTTTTGCACTTGTGATAGTGTGAAAAACCACTTTTCGCACATGTGTTAGTGTTGAAAAACCACTTTTCGCACTTGTGTTGGTGCAGGAAAACCACTATTGCACTTGTATTGGTGTGGAAAAACCACTTTTTGCACTTGTGATATTGTTGAAAAACCACTTTTCGCACTTGAGTTAGTGTTGAAAAACCACTTTTCGCACTTGTATTAGTGTGGAAAAAACACTTTTTGCACTTGTGATAGAGTTGAAAAACCACTTCTCGCACTTGTGTTAGTGTTGAAAAACCACTTTTCGCACATGTGTTGGTGCAGGAAACCACTTTTGCACTTGTATTAGTGTGAAAAACCACTTTTCGCACTTGTGTTAGTGTTGAAAAACCACTTTTCACACTTGTGTTAGTGTTGAAAAAACACTTTTCGCACTTGTGTTGGTGCAGGAAACCTCTTTTGCACTTGTATTAATGTGGAAAAAACACTTTTTGCACTTGTGATAGTGTTGAAAAACCACTTTTCGCACTTGTGTTAGTGTTGAAAAACCACTTTTCGCACTTGTGTTGGTGCAGGAAACCACTTTTGCACTTGTATTAGTGTGGGAAAAACACTTTTCGCACTTGTGTTAGTGTTGAAAAACCACTTTTCGCACTTGTGTTAGTGTTGAAAAACCACTTTTCGCACTTGTGTTGGTGCAGGAAACCACTTTTGCACTTGTATTAGTGTGGAAAAACCACTTTTCGCACTTGTGTTAGTGTTGAAAAACCACTTTTCGCACTTGTGTTAGTGTTGAAAAACCACTTTTCGCACTTGTGTTGGTGCAGGAAACCACTTTTGCACTTGTATTAGTGTGGAAAAAACACTTTTCACACTTGTGTTGTTGCAGGAAACCACTTTTGCACTTGTATTAGTGTGGAAAACCACTTTTTGCACTTGTGTTAGTGTTGAAAAACCACTTCTCGCACTTGTGTTAGTGTTGAAAAACCACTTTTCGCACTTGTGTTGGTGCAGGAAACCACTTTTGCACTTGTATTAGTGTGGAAAAACCACTTTTCGCAATTGTGTTAGTGTTGAAAAACCACTTTTCGCACTTGGGTTGGTGCAGGAAACCACTTTTGCACTTGTATTAGTGTGGAAAAACCACCGTTCGCACATGTGTTCGTGTTGAAAAACCACTTTTCGCACTTGTGTTAGTGTTGAAAAACCACTTTTCGCACTTGTGTTGGTGCAGGAAACCACTTTTGCACTTGTATTGGTGTGGAAAAACCACTTTTCGCACTTGTGTTAGTGTTGAAAAACCACTTTTCGCACTTGTGTTAGTGTTGAAAAACAACTTTTCGCACTTGTGTTGTTGGAGGAAACCACTTTTGCACTTGTATTAGTGTGGAAAAACCACTTTTCGCACTTGTGTTAGTGTTGAAAAACCACTTTGCGCACTTGTGTTAGTGTTGAAAAACCACTTTTCGCACTTGTGTTTGTGCAGGAAACCACTTTTGCACTTGTATTAGTGTGGAAAAAACACTTTTTGCACATGTGATAGTGTTGAAAAACCACTTTTCGCACTTGTGTTAGTGTTGAAAAACCACTTTTCGCACTTGTATTAGTGTGGAAAAACCACTTTTCGCACTTGTGTTAGTGTTGAAAAACCACTTTTTGCACTTGTGTCAGTGTTGAAAAACCACTTTTCGCACTTGTGTTAGTGTTGAAAAACCACTTTTCGCACTTGTGTTGGTGCAGGAAACCACTTTTGCACTTGTATTAGTGTGGAAAAACCACTTTTTGCACTTGTGATAGTGTTGAAAAACCACTTTTCGCACTTGTGTTAGTGTTGAAAAACCACTTTTCGCACTTGTGTTGGTGCAGGAAACCACTTTTGCACTTGTGTTAGTGTGGAAAAACCACTTTTCGAACTTGTGTTAGTGTTGAAAAACCACTTTTCGCACTTGTGGTAGTGTTGAAAAACCACTTTTCGCACTTGTGTTGGTGCAGGAAACCACTTTTGCACTTGTATTAGTGTGGAAAAAACACTTTTTGCACTTGTGATAGTGTTGAAAAACCACTTTTCGCACTTGTGTTAGTGTTGAAAAACCACTTTTCGCACTTGTGTTGGTGCAGGAAACCAGTTTTGCACTTGTATTAGTGTGGAAAAACCACTTTTGCACTTGTATTAGTGTGGAAAAAACATTTTTGCACTTGTGATAGTGTTGGAAAACCACTTTTTGCACTTCTGTTAGGGTTGAAAAACCACTTTTCGCACTTGTGTTGGTGCAGGAAACCACTTTTGCACTTGTATTAGTGTGGAAAAACCACTTTTCGCACTTGTGTTAGTGTTGAAAAACCACTTTTCGCACTTGTGTTAGTGTTGAAAAACCACTTTTCGCACTTGTGGTAGTGTTGAAAAACCACTTTTCGCACTTGTGGTAGTGTTGAAAAACCACTTTTCGCACTTGTGTTGGTGCAGGAAACCACTTTTGCACTTGTATTAGTGTGGAAAAAACACTTTTTGCACTTGTGATAGTGTTGAAAAACCACTTTTCGCACTTGTGTTAGTGTTGAAAAACCACTTTTCGCACCTGTGTTGGTGCAGGAAACCAGTTTTGCACTTGTATTAGTGTGGAAAAACCACTTTTGCACTTGTATTAGTGTGGAAAAAACATTTTTGCACTTGTGATAGTGTTGGAAAACCACTTTTTGCACTTCTGTTAGGGTTGAAAAACCACTTTTCGCACTTGTGTTGGTGCAGGAAACCACTTTTGCACTTGTATTAGTGTGGAAAAACCACTTTTCGCACTTGTGTTAGTGTTGAAAAACCACTTTTCGCACTTGTATTAGTGTGGAAAAAACACTTTTTGCACTTGTGATATAGTTGAAAAACCACTTCTCGCACTTGTGTTAGTGTTGAAAAACCACTTTTCGCACTTGTGTTGGTGCAGGAAACCACTTTTGCACTTGTATTATTGTGGAAAAACCACTTTTCGCAATTGTGTTAGTGTTGAAAAACCACTTTTCGCACTTGTGTTAGTGTTGAAAAACCACTTTTCGCACTTGTGTTAGTGTTGAAAAACCACTTTTCGCACTTGTGTTGGTGCAGGAAACCACTTTTGCACTTGTATTAGTGTGGAAAAAACACTTTTCGCACTTGTGTTCGTGTTGAAAAATCACTTTTCGCACTTGTATTAGTGTGGAAAAACCACTTTTCGCAATTGTGTTAGTGTTGAAAAACCACTTTTCGCACTTGTGTTAGTGTTGAAAAACCACTTTTCGCACTTGTGTTAGTGTTGAAAAACCACTTTTCGCAATTGTGTTGGTGCAGGAAACCACTTTTGCACTTGTATTAGTGTGGAAAAAACACTTTTTGCACTTGTGATAGTGTGAAAAACCACTTTTCGCACATGTGTTAGTGTTGAAAAACCACTTTTCGCACTTGTGTTGGTGCAGGAAAACCACTTTTCGCACTTGTGTTAGTGTTGAAAAACCACTTTTCGCACTTGTGTTGGTGCAGGAAACCACTTTTGCACTTGTATTAGTGTGAAAAAACCACTTTTCGCACTTGTGTTAGTGTTGAAAAACCACTTTTCGCACTTGAGTTAGTGTTGAAAAACCACTTTTCGCACTTGTGTTGGTGCAGGAAACCACTTTTGCACTTGTATTAGTGTGGAAAAAACACTTTTTGCACTTGTGATAGTGTTGAAAAACCACTTTTCGCACTTGTGTTAGTGTTGAAAAACAACTTTTCGCACCTGTGTTAGTGTTGAAAAACCACTTTTCGCACTTGTATTAGTGTGGAAAAACCACTTTTTGCACTTGTGTTAGTGTTGAAAAACCACTTTTCGCACTAGAGTCAGTGTTGAAAAATCACTTTTCGCACTTGTGTTAGTGTTGAAAAACCACTTTTCGCACTTGTGTTGGTGCAGGAAACCACTTTTGCACTTGTATTAGTGTGGAAAAACCACTTTTCGCACTTGTGTTAGTGTTGAAAAACCACTTTTCGCACTTGTGTTAGTGTTGAAAAACCACTTTTTGCACTTGTGTTGGTGCAGGAAACCACTTTTGCACTTGTATTAGTGTGGAAAAAACACTTTTTGCACTTGTGATAGTGTTGAAAAACCACTTTTTGCACTTGTGTTAGTGTTGAAAAACCACTTTTCGCACTTGTGTTAGTGTTGAAAAACCACTTTTCGCACTTGTGTTGGTGCAGGAAACCACTTTTGCACTTGTATTAGTGTGGAAAAAACACTTTTTGCACTTGTGATAGTGTTGAAAAACCACTTTTCGCACTTGTGTTAGTGTTGAAAAACCACTTTTCGCACTTGTGTTAGTGTTGAAAAACCACTTTTTGCACTTGTGTCAGTGTTGAAAAACCACTTTTCGCACTTGTGTTAGTGTTGAAAAACCACTTTTCGCACTTGTGTTGGTGCAGGAAACCACTTTTGCACTTGTATTAGTGTGGAAAAACCACTTTTTGCACTTGTGATAGTGTTGAAAAACCACTTTTCGCACTTGTGTTAGTGTTGAAAAACCACTTTTCGCACTTGTGTTGGTGCAGGAAACCACTTTTGCACTTGTGTTAGTGTGGAAAAACCACTTTTCGCACTTGTGTTAGTGTTGAAAAACCACTTTTCGCACTTGTGGTAGTGTTGAAAAACCACTTTTCGCACTTGTGTTGGTGCAGGAAACCACTTTTGCACTTGTATTAGTGTGGAAAAAACACTTTTTGCACTTGTGATAGTGTTGAAAAACCACTTTTCGCACTTGTGTTAGTGTTGAAAAACCACTTTTCGCACTTGTGTTGGTGCAGGAAACCACTTTTGCACTTGTGTTGGTGCAGGAAACCACTTTTGCACTTGTATTAGTGTGGAAAAAACACTTTTTGCACATGTGATAGTGTTGAAAAACCACTTTTCGCACTTGTGTTAGTGTTGAAAAACCACTTTTCGCACTTGTATTAGTGTGGAAAAACCACTTTTCGCACTTGTGTTAGTGTTGAAAAACCACTTTTTGCACTTGTGTCAGTGTTGAAAAACCACTTTTCGCACTTGTGTTAGTGTTGAAAAACCACTTTTCGCACTTGTGTTGGTGCAGGAAACCACTTTTGCACTTGTATTAGTGTGGAAAAACCACTTTTTGCACTTGTGATAGTGTTGAAAAACCACTTTTCGCACTTGTGTTAGTGTTGAAAAACCACTTTTCGCACTTGTGTTGGTGCAGGAAACCACTTTTGCACTTGTGTTAGTGTGGAAAAACCACTTTTCGCACTTTTGTTAGTGTTGAAAAACCACTTTTCGCACTTGTGGTAGTGTTGAAAAACCACTTTTCGCACTTGTGTTGGTGCAGGAAACCACTTTTGCACTTGTATTAGTGTGGAAAAAACACTTTTTGCACTTGTGATAGTGTTGAAAAACCACTTTTCGCACTTGTGTTAGTGTTGAAAAACCACTTTTCGCACTTGTGTTGGTGCAGGAAACCAGTTTTGCACTTGTATTAGTGTGGAAAAACCACTTTTCGCACTTGTGTTAGTGTTGAAAAACCACTTTTGCACTTGTATTAGTGTGGAAAAAACATTTTTGCACTTGTGATAGTGTTGGAAAACCACTTTTTGCACTTCTGTTAGGGTTGAAAAACCACTTTTCGCACTTGTGTTGGTGCAGGAAACCACTTTTGCACTTGTATTAGTGTGGAAAAACCACTTTTCGCAATTGTGTTAGTGTTGAAAAACCACTTTTCGCACTTGTGTTAGTGTTGAAAAACCACTTTTCGCACTTGTGTTAGTGTTGAAAAACCACTTTTCGCACTTGTGTTGGTGCAGGAAACCACTTTTGCACTTGTATTAGTGTGGAAAAAACACTTTTCGCACTTGTGTTCGTGTTGAAAAATCACTTTTCGCACTTGTATTAGTGTGGAAAAACCACTTTTCGCAATTGTGTTAGTGTTGAAAAACCACTTTTCGCACTTGTGTTAGTGTTGAAAAACCACTTTTCGCACTTGTGTTAGTGTTGAAAAACCACTTTTCGCAATTGTGTTGGTGCAGGAAACCACTTTTGCACTTGTATTAGTGTGGAAAAAACACTTTTTGCACTTGTGATAGTGTGAAAAACCACTTTTCGCACATGTGTTAGTGTTGAAAAACCACTTTTCGCACTTGTGTTGGTGCAGGAAAACCACTATTGCACTTGTATTGGTTTGGGAAAACCACTTTTCGCACTTGTGTTAGTGTTGAAAAACCACTTTTCGCACTTGTGTTAGTGTTGAAAAACCACTTTTCGCACTTGTGTTGGTGCAGGAAACCACTTTTGCACTTGTATTAGTGTGAAAAAACCACTTTTCGCACTTGTGTTAGTGTTGAAAAACCACTTTTCGCACTTGAGTTAGTGTTGAAAAACCACTTTTCGCACTTGTGTTGGTGCAGGAAACCACTTTTGCACTTGTATTAGTGTGGAAAAAACACTTTTTGCACTTGTGATAGTGTTGAAAAACCACTTTTCGCACTTGTGTTAGTGTTGAAAAACAACTTTTCGCACCTGTGTTAGTGTTGAAAAACCACTTTTCGCACTTGTATTAGTGTGGAAAAACCACTTTTTGCACTTGTGTTAGTGTTGAAAAACCACTTTTCGCACTAGAGTCAGTGTTGAAAAATCACTTTTCGCACTTGTGTTAGTGTTGAAAAACCACTTTTCGCACTTGTGTTGGTGCAGGAAACCACTTTTGCACTTGTATTAGTGTGGAAAAACCACTTTTCGCACTTGTGTTAGTGTTGAAAAACCACTTTTCGCACTTGTGTTAGTGTTGAAAAACCACTTTTTGCACTTGTGTTGGTGCAGGAAACCACTTTTGCACTTGTATTAGTGTGGAAAAAACACTTTTTGCACTTGTGATAGTGTTGAAAAACCACTTTTTGCACTTGTGTTAGTGTTGAAAAACCACTTTTCGCACTTGTGTTAGTGTTGAAAAACCACTTTTCGCACTTGCGTTAGTGTTGAAAAACCACTTTTCGCACTTTTGTTAGTGTTGAAAAACCACTTTTTGCACTTGTGTCAGTGTTGAAAAACCACTTTTCGCACTTGTGTTAGTGTTGAAAAACCACTTTTCGCACTTGTGTTGGTGCAGGAAACCACTTTTGCACTTGTATTAGTGTGGAAAAACCACTTTTTGCACTTGTGATAGTGTTGAAAAACCACTTTTCGCACTTGTGTTAGTGTTGAAAAACCACTTTTCGCACTTGTGTTGGTGCAGGAAACCACTTTGCACTTGTGTTAGTGTGGAAAAACCACTTTTCGCACTTGTGTTAGTGTTGAAAAACCACTTTTCGCACTTGTGGTAGTGTTGAAAAACCACTTTTCGCACTTGTGTTGGTGCAGGAAACCACTTTTGCACTTGTATTAGTGTGGAAAAAACACTTTTTGCACTTGTGATAGTGTTGAAAAACCACTTTTCGCACTTGTGTTAGTGTTGAAAAACCACTTTTCGCACTTGTGTTGGTGCAGGAAACCAGTTTTGCACTTGTATTAGTGTGGAAAAAACCACTTTTCGCACTTGTGTTAGTGTTGAAAAACCACTTTTCGCACTTGTATTAGTGTGGAAAAAACACTTTTTGCACTTGTGATATAGTTGAAAAACCACTTCTCGCACTTGTGTTAGTGTTGAAAAACCACTTTTCGCACTTGTGTTGGTGCAGGAAACCACTTTTGCACTTGTATTATTGTGGAAAAACCACTTTTCGCAATTGTGTTAGTGTTGAAAAACCACTTTTCGCACTTGTGTTAGTGTTGAAAAACCACTTTTCGCACTTGTGTTAGTGTTGAAAAACCACTTTTCGCACTTGTGTTGGTGCAGGAAACCACTTTTGCACTTGTATTAGTGTGGAAAAAACACTTTTCGCACTTGTGTTAGTGTTGAAAAATCACTTTTCGCACTTGTATTAGTGTGGAAAAACCACTTTTCGCAATTGTGTTAGTGTTGAAAAACCACTTTTCGCACTTGTGTTAGTGTTGAAAAACCACTTTTCGCACTTGTGTTAGTGTTGAAAAACCACTTTTCGCAATTGTGTTGGTGCAGGAAACCACTTTTGCACTTGTATTAGTGTGGAAAAAACACTTTTTGCACTTGTGATAGTGTGAAAAACCACTTTTCGCACATGTGTTAGTGTTGAAAAACCACTTTTCGCACTTGTGTTGGTGCAGGAAAACCACTATTGCACTTGTATTGGTGTGGAAAAACCACTTTTTGCACTTGTGATAGTGTTGAAAAACCACTTTTCGCACTTGTGTTAGTGTTGAAAAACCACTTTTCGCACTTGTGTTGGTGCAGGAAACCACTTTTGCACTTGTATTAGTGTGGAAAAAACACTTTTCGCACTTGTGTTAGTGTTGAAAAATCACTTTTCGCACTTGTATTAGTGTGGAAAAACCACTTTTCGCAATTGTGTTAGTGTTGAAAAACCACTTTTCGCACTTGTGTTAGTGTTGAAAAACCACTTTTCGCACTTGTGTTAGTGTTGAAAAACCACTTTTCGCAATTGTGTTGGTGCAGGAAACCACTTTTGCACTTGTATTAGTGTGGAAAAAACACTTTTTGCACTTGTGATAGTGTGAAAAACCACTTTTCGCACATGTGTTAGTGTTGAAAAACCACTTTTCGCACTTGTGTTGGTGCAGGAAAACCACTATTGCACTTGTATTGGTGTGGAAAAACCACTTTTTGCACTTGTGATAGTGTTGAAAAACCACTTTTCGCACTTGTGTTAGTGTTGAAAAACCACTTTTCGCACTTGTATTAGTGTGGAAAAAACACTTTTTGCACTTGTGATAGAGTTGAAAAACCACTGCTCGCACTTGTGTTAGTGTTGAAAAACCACTTTTCGCACATGTGTTGGTGCAGGAAACCACTTTTGCACTTGTATTAGTGTGGAAAACCACTTTTCGCACATGTTTTAATGTTGAAAAACCACTTTTCGCACTTGTGTTAGTGTTGAAAAGCCACTTTTCGCACTTGTGTTGGTGCAGGAAACCACTATTGCACTTGTATTGGTGTGGAAAAACCACTTTTCGCACTTGTATTAGTGTTGAAAAACCACTTTTCGCACTTGTGTTAGTGTTGAAAAACGACTTTTCGCACTTGTGTTGGTGCAGGAAACCACTTTTGCACTTGTATTATTGTGGAAAAAACACTTTTTGCACTTGTGATAGTGTTGAAAAACCACTTTTCGCACTTGTGTTAGTGTTGAAAAACCACTTTTCGCACTTGTGTTGGTGCAGGAAACCACTTTTGCACTTGTATTAGTGTGGAAAAAACACTTTTTGCACTTGTGATAGTGTTGAAAAACCACTTTTCGCACTTGTGTTAGTGTTGAAAAACCACTTTTCGCACTTGTGTTGGTGCAGGAAACCAGTTTTGCACTTGTATTAGTGTGGAAAAAACCACTTTTCGCACTTGTGTTAGTGTTGAAAAACCACTTTTCGCACTTGTATTAGTGTGGAAAAAACACTTTTTGCACTTGTGATATAGTTGAAAAACCACTTCTCGCACTTGTGTTAGTGTTGAAAAACCACTTTTCGCACTTGTGTTGGTGCAGGAAACCACTTTTGCACTTGTATTATTGTGGAAAAACCACTTTTCGCAATTGTGTTAGTGTTGAAAAACCACTTTTCGCACTTGTGTTAGTGTTGAAAAACCACTTTCGCACTTGTGTTAGTGTTGAAAAACCACTTTTCGCACTTGTGTTGGTGCAGGAAACCACTTTTGCACTTGTATTAGTGTGGAAAAAACACTTTTCGCACTTGTGTTAGTGTTGAAAAATCACTTTTCGCACTTGTATTAGTGTGGAAAAACCACTTTTCGCAATTGTGTTAGTGTTGAAATACCACTTTTCGCACTTGTGTTAGTGTTGAAAAACCACTTTTCGCACTTGTGTTAGTGTTGAAAAACCACTTTTCGCAATTGTGTTGGTGCAGGAAACCACTTTTGCACTTGTATTAGTGTGGAAAAAACACTTTTTGCACTTGTGATAGTGTGAAAAACCACTTTTCGCACATGTGTTAGTGTTGAAAAACGACTTTTCGCACTTGTGTTGGTGCAGGAAAACCACTATTGCACTTGTATTGGTGTAGAAAAACCACTTTTTGCACTTGTGATAGTGTTGAAAAACCACTTTTCGCACTTGTGTTAGTGTTGAAAAACCACTTTTCGCACTTGTGTTGGTGCAGGAAACCACTTTTGCACTTGTATTAGTGTGGAAAAAACACTTTTCGCACTTGTGTTAGTGTTGAAAAATCACTTTTCGCACTTGTATTAGTGTGGAAAAACCACTTTTCGCAATTGTGTTAGTGTTGAAAAACCACTTTTCGCACTTGTGTTAGTGTTGAAAAACCACTTTTCGCACTTGTGTTAGTGTTGAAAAACCACTTTTCGCAATTGTGTTGGTGCAGGAAACCACTTTTGCACTTGTATTAGTGTGGAAAAAACACTTTTTGCACTTGTGATAGTGTGAAAAACCACTTTTCGCACATGTGTTAGTGTTGAAAAACCACTTTTCGCACTTGTGTTGGTGCAGGAAAACCACTATTGCACTTGTATTGGTGTGGAAAAACCACTTTTTGCACTTGTGATAGTGTTGAAAAACCACTTTTCGCACTTGTGTTAGTGTTGAAAAACCACTTTTCGCACTTGTATTAGTGTGGAAAAAACACTTTTTGCACTTGTGATAGAGTTGAAAAACCACTTCTCGCACTTGTGTTAGTGTTGAAAAACCACTTTTCGCACATGTGTTGGTGCAGGAAACCACTTTTGCACTTGTATTAGTGTGGAAAACCACTTTTCGCACATGTGTTAGTGTTGAAAAACCACTTTTCGCAATTGTGTTAGTGTTGAAAAGCCACTTTTCGCACTTGTGTTGGTGCAGGAAACCACTATTGCACTTGTATTGGTGTGGAAAAACCACTTTTCGCACTTGTATTAGTGTTGAAAAACCACTTTTCGCACTTGTGTTAGTGTTGAAAAACCACTTTTCGCACTTGTGTTGGTGCAGGAAACCACTTTTGCACTTGTATTATTGTGGAAAAAACACTTTTTGCACTTGTGATAGTGTTGAAAAACCACTTTTCGCACTTGTGTTAGTGTTGAAAAACCACTTTTCGCACTTGTGTTGGTGCAGGAAACCACTTTTGCACTTGTATTAGTGTGGAAAAAACACTTTTCGCACTTGTGTTAGTGTTGAAAAACCACTTTTCGCACTTGTGTTAGTGTTGAAAAACCACTTTTCGCACTTGTGTTGGTGCAGGAAACCACTTTTGCACTTGTATTAGTGTGGAAAAAACACTTTTTGCACTTGTGATAGTGTTGAAAAACCACTTTTCGCACTTGTGTTAGTGTTGAAAAACCACTTTTCGCACTTGTGTTGGTGCAGGAAACCACTTTTGCACTTGTATTGGTGTGGAAAAACCACTTTTCGCACTTGTGTTAGTGTTGAAAAACCACTTTTCGCACTTGTGTTAGTGTTGAAAAACAACTTTTCGCACTTGTGTTGGTGCAAGAAACCACTTTTGCACTTGTATTAGTGTGGAAAAACCACTTTTCGCACTTGTGTTAGTGTTGAAAAACCACTTTTCGCACTTGTGTTAGTGTTGAAAAACCACTTTTCGCACTTGTGTTGGTGCAGGAAACCACTTTTGCACTTGTATTATTGTGGAAAAACCACTTTTCGCAATTGTGTTAGTGTTGAAAAACCACTTTTCGCACTTGTGTTAGTGTTGAAAAACCACTTTTCGCACTTGTGTTAGTGTTGAAAAACCACTTTTCGCACTTGTGTTGGTGCAGGAAACCACTTTTGCACTTGTATTAGTGTGGAAAAAACACTTTTCGCACTTGTGTTAGTGTTGAAAAATCACTTTTCGCACTTGTATTAGTGTGGAAAAACCACTTTTCGCAATTGTGTTAGTGTTGAAAAACCACTTTTCGCACTTGTGTTAGTGTTGAAAAACCACTTTTCGCACTTGTGTTAGTGTTGAAAAACCACTTTTCGCAATTGTGTTGGTGCAGGAAACCACATTTGCACTTGTATTAGTGTGGAAAAAACACTTTTTGCACTTGTGATAGTGTGAAAAACCACTTTTCGCACATGTGTTAGTGTTGAAAAACCACTTTTCGCACTTGTGTTGGTGCAGGAAAACCACTATTGCACTTGTATTGGTGTGGAAAAACCACTTTTTGCACTTGTGATAGTGTTGAAAAACCACTTTTCGCACTTGTGTTAGTGTTGAAAAACCACTTTTCGCACTTGTGTTGGTGCAGGAAACCACTTTTGCACTTGTGTTAGTGTGGAAAAACCACTTTTCGCACTTGTGTTAGTGTTGAAAAACCACTTTTCGCACTTGTGGTAGTGTTGAAAAACCACTTTTCGCACTTGTGTTGGTGCAGGAAACCACTTTTGCACTTGTATTAGTGTGGAAAAAACACTTTTTGCACTTGTGATAGTGTTGAAAAACCACTTTTCGCACTTGTGTTAGTGTTGAAAAACCACTTTTCGCACTTGTGTTGGTGCAGGAAACCACTTTTGCACTTGTGTTGGTGCAGGAAACCACTTTTGCACTTGTATTAGTGTGGAAAAAACACTTTTTGCACATGTGATAGTGTTGAAAAACCACTTTTCGCACTTGTGTTAGTGTTGAAAAACCACTTTTTGCACTTGTATTAGTGTGGAAAAACCACTTTTCGCACTTGTGTTAGTGTTGAAAAACCACTTTTTGCACTTGTGTCAGTGTTGAAAAACCACTTTTCGCACTTGTGTTAGTGTTGAAAAACCACTTTTCGCACTTGTGTTGGTGCAGGAAACCACTTTTGCACTTGTATTAGTGTGGAAAAACCACTTTTTGCACTTGTGATAGTGTTGAAAAACCACTTTTCGCACTTGTGTTAGTGTTGAAAAACCACTTTTCGCACTTGTGTTGGTGCAGGAAACCACTTTTGCACTTGTGTTAGTGTGGAAAAACCACTTTTCGCACTTGTGTTAGTGTTGAAAAACCACTTTTCGCACTTGTGGTAGTGTTGAAAAACCACTTTTCGCACTTGTGTTGGTGCAGGAAACCACTTTTGCACTTGTATTAGTGTGGAAAAAACACTTTTTGCACTTGTGATAGTGTTGAAAAACCACTTTTCGCACTTGTGTTAGTGTTGAAAAACCACTTTTCGCACTTGTGTTGGTGCAGGAAACCAGTTTTGCACTTGTATTAGTGTGGAAAAACCACTTTTCGCACTTGTGTTAGTGTTGAAAAACCACTTTTGCACTTGTATTAGTGTGGAAAAAACATTTTTGCACTTGTGATAGTGTTGGAAAACCACTTTTTGCACTTCTGTTAGGGTTGAAAAACCACTTTTCGCACTTGTGTTGGTGCAGGAAACCACTTTTGCACTTGTATTAGTGTGGAAAAACCACTTTTCGCAATTGTGTTAGTGTTGAAAAACCACTTTTCGCACTTGTGTTAGTGTTGAAAAACCACTTTTCGCACTTGTGTTAGTGTTGAAAAACCACTTTTCGCACTTGTGTTGGTGCAGGAAACCACTTTTGCACTTGTATTAGTGTGGAAAAAACACTTTTCGCACTTGTGTTCGTGTTGAAAAATCACTTTTCGCACTTGTATTAGTGTGGAAAAACCACTTTTCGCAATTGTGTTAGTGTTGAAAAACCACTTTTCGCACTTGTGTTAGTGTTGAAAAACCACTTTTCGCACTTGTGTTAGTGTTGAAAAACCACTTTTCGCACTTGTGTTAGTGTTGAAAAACCACTTTTCGTACTTGTGTTGGTGCAGGAAACCACTTTTGCACTTGTATTAGTGTGGAAAAAACACTTTTCGCACTTGTGTTAGTGTTGAAAAATCACTTTTCGCACTTGTATTAGTGTGGAAAAACCACTTTTCGCAATTGTGTTAGTGTTGAAAAACCACTTTTCGCACTTGTGTTAGTGTTGAAAAACCACTTTTCGCACTTGTGTTAGTGTTGAAAAACCACTTTTCGCAATTGTGTTGGTGCAGGAAACCACTTTTGCACTTGTATTAGTGTGGAAAAAACACTTTTTGCACTTGTGATAGTGTGAAAAACCACTTTTCGCACATGTGTTAGTGTTGAAAAACCACTTTTCGCACTTGTGTTGGTGCAGGAAAACCACTATTGCACTTGTATTGGTGTGGAAAAACCACTTTTTGCACTTGTGATAGTGTTGAAAAACCACTTTTCGCACTTGTGTTAGTGTTGAAAAACCACTTTTCGCACTTGTGTTGGTGCAGGAAACCACTTTTGCACTTGTATTAGTGTGGAAAAAACACTTTTCACACTTGTGTTAGTGTTGAAAAATCACTTTTCGCACTTGTATTAGTGTGGAAAAACCACTTTTCGCAATTGTGTTAGTGTTGAAAAACCACTTTTCGCACTTGTGTTAGTGTTGAAAAACCACTTTTCGCACTTGTGTTAGTGTTGAAAAACCACTTTTCGCAATTGTGTTGGTGCAGGAAACCACTTTTGCACTTGTATTAGTGTGGAAAAAACACTTTTTGCACTTGTGATAGTGTGAAAAACCACTTTTCGCACATGTGTTAGTGTTGAAAAACCACTTTTCGCACTTGTGTTGGTGCAGGAAAACCACTATTGCACTTGTATTGGTGTGGAAAAACCACTTTTTGCACTTGTGATAGTGTTGAAAAACCACTTTTCGCACTTGTGTTAGTGTTGAAAAACCACTTTTCGCACTTGTATTAGTGTGGAAAAAACACTTTTTGCACTTGTGATAGAGTTGAAAAACCACTTCTCGCACTTGTGTTAGTGTTGAAAAACCACTTTTCGCACATGTGTTGGTGCAGGAAACCACTTTTGCACTTGTATTAGTGTGGAAAACCACTTTTCGCACATGTTTTAATGTTGAAAAACCACTTTTCGCACTTGTGTTAGTGTTGAAAAGCCACTTTTCGCACTTGTGTTGGTGCAGGAAACCACTATTGCACTTGTATTGGTGTGGAAAAACCACTTTTCGCACTTGTATTAGTGTTGAAAAACCACTTTTCGCACTTGTGTTAGTGTTGAAAAACGACTTTTCGCACTTGTGTTGGTGCAGGAAACCACTTTTGCACTTGTATTATTGTGGAAAAAACACTTTTTGCACTTGTGATAGTGTTGAAAAACCACTTTTCGCACTTGTGTTAGTGTTGAAAAACCACTTTTCGCACTTGTGTTGGTGCAGGAAACCACTTTTGCACTTGTATTAGTGTGGAAAAAACACTTTTTGCACTTGTGATAGTGTTGAAAAACCACTTTTCGCACTTGTGTTAGTGTTGAAAAACCACTTTTCGCACTTGTGTTGGTGCAGGAAACCAGTTTTGCACTTGTATTAGTGTGGAAAAAACCACTTTTCGCACTTGTGTTAGTGTTGAAAAACCACTTTTCGCACTTGTATTAGTGTGGAAAAAACACTTTTTGCACTTGTGATATAGTTGAAAAACCACTTCTCGCACTTGTGTTAGTGTTGAAAAACCACTTTTCGCACTTGTGTTGGTGCAGGAAACCACTTTTGCACTTGTATTATTGTGGAAAAACCACTTTTCGCAATTGTGTTAGTGTTGAAAAACCACTTTTCGCACTTGTGTTAGTGTTGAAAAACCACTTTCGCACTTGTGTTAGTGTTGAAAAACCACTTTTCGCACTTGTGTTGGTGCAGGAAACCACTTTTGCACTTGTATTAGTGTGGAAAAAACACTTTTCGCACTTGTGTTAGTGTTGAAAAATCACTTTTCGCACTTGTATTAGTGTGGAAAAACCACTTTTCGCAATTGTGTTAGTGTTGAAATACCACTTTTCGCACTTGTGTTAGTGTTGAAAAACCACTTTTCGCACTTGTGTTAGTGTTGAAAAACCACTTTTCGCAATTGTGTTGGTGCAGGAAACCACTTTTGCACTTGTATTAGTGTGGAAAAAACACTTTTTGCACTTGTGATAGTGTGAAAAACCACTTTTCGCACATGTGTTAGTGTTGAAAAACGACTTTTCGCACTTGTGTTGGTGCAGGAAAACCACTATTGCACTTGTATTGGTGTAGAAAAACCACTTTTTGCACTTGTGATAGTGTTGAAAAACCACTTTTCGCACTTGTGTTAGTGTTGAAAAACCACTTTTCGCACTTGTGTTGGTGCAGGAAACCACTTTTGCACTTGTATTAGTGTGGAAAAAACACTTTTCGCACTTGTGTTAGTGTTGAAAAATCACTTTTCGCACTTGTATTAGTGTGGAAAAACCACTTTTCGCAATTGTGTTAGTGTTGAAAAACCACTTTTCGCACTTGTGTTAGTGTTGAAAAACCACTTTTCGCACTTGTGTTAGTGTTGAAAAACCACTTTTCGCAATTGTGTTGGTGCAGGAAACCACTTTTGCACTTGTATTAGTGTGGAAAAAACACTTTTTGCACTTGTGATAGTGTGAAAAACCACTTTTCGCACATGTGTTAGTGTTGAAAAACCACTTTTCGCACTTGTGTTGGTGCAGGAAAACCACTATTGCACTTGTATTGGTGTGGAAAAACCACTTTTTGCACTTGTGATAGTGTTGAAAAACCACTTTTCGCACTTGTGTTAGTGTTGAAAAACCACTTTTCGCACTTGTATTAGTGTGGAAAAAACACTTTTTGCACTTGTGATAGAGTTGAAAAACCACTTCTCGCACTTGTGTTAGTGTTGAAAAACCACTTTTCGCACATGTGTTGGTGCAGGAAACCACTTTTGCACTTGTATTAGTGTGGAAAACCACTTTTCGCACATGTGTTAGTGTTGAAAAACCACTTTTCGCACTTGTGTTAGTGTTGAAAAGCCACTTTTCGCACTTGTGTTGGTGCAGGAAACCACTATTGCACTTGTATTGGTGTGGAAAAACCACTTTTCGCACTTGTATTAGTGTTGAAAAACCACTTTTCGCACTTGTGTTAGTGTTGAAAAACCACTTTTCGCACTTGTGTTGGTGCAGGAAACCACTTTTGCACTTGTATTATTGTGGAAAAAACACTTTTTGCACTTGTGATAGTGTTGAAAAACCACTTTTCGCACTTGTGTTAGTGTTGAAAAACCACTTTTCGCACTTGTGTTGGTGCAGGAAACCACTTTTGCACTTGTATTAGTGTGGAAAAAACACTTTTCGCACTTGTGTTAGTGTTGAAAAACCACTTTTCGCACTTGTGTTAGTGTTGAAAAACCACTTTTCGCACTTGTGTTGGTGCAGGAAACCACTTTTGCACTTGTATTAGTGTGGAAAAAACACTTTTTGCACTTGTGATAGTGTTGAAAAACCACTTTTCGCACTTGTGTTAGTGTTGAAAAACCACTTTTCGCACTTGTGTTGGTGCAGGAAACCACTTTTGCACTTGTATTGGTGTGGAAAAACCACTTTTCGCACTTGTGTTAGTGTTGAAAAACCACTTTTCGCACTTGTGTTAGTGTTGAAAAACAACTTTTCGCACTTGTGTTGGTGCAAGAAACCACTTTTGCACTTGTATTAGTGTGGAAAAACCACTTTTCGCACTTGTGTTAGTGTTGAAAAACCACTTTTCGCACTTGTGTTAGTGTTGAAAAACCACTTTTCGCACTTGTGTTGGTGCAGGAAACCACTTTTGCACTTGTATTATTGTGGAAAAACCACTTTTCGCAATTGTGTTAGTGTTGAAAAACCACTTTTCGCACTTGTGTTAGTGTTGAAAAACCACTTTTCGCACTTGTGTTAGTGTTGAAAAACCACTTTTCGCACTTGTGTTGGTGCAGGAAACCACTTTTGCACTTGTATTAGTGTGGAAAAAACACTTTTCGCACTTGTGTTAGTGTTGAAAAATCACTTTTCGCACTTGTATTAGTGTGGAAAAACCACTTTTCGCAATTGTGTTAGTGTTGAAAAACCACTTTTCGCACTTGTGTTAGTGTTGAAAAACCACTTTTCGCACTTGTGTTAGTGTTGAAAAACCACTTTTCGCAATTGTGTTGGTGCAGGAAACCACTTTTGCACTTGTATTAGTGTGGAAAAAACACTTTTTGCACTTGTGATAGTGTGAAAAACCACTTTTCGCACATGTGTTAGTGTTGAAAAACCACTTTTCGCACTTGTGTTGGTGCAGGAAAACCACTATTGCACTTGTATTGGTGTGGAAAAACCACTTTTTGCACTTGTGATAGTGTTGAAAAACCACTTTTCGCACTTGTGTTAGTGTTGAAAAACCACTTTTCGCACTTGTGTTGGTGCAGGAAACCACTTTTGCACTTGTGTTAGTGTGGAAAAACCACTTTTCGCACTTGTGTTAGTGTTGAAAAACCACTTTTCGCACTTGTGGTAGTGTTGAAAAACCACTTTTCGCACTTGTGTTGGTGCAGGAAACCACTTTTGCACTTGTATTAGTGTGGAAAAAACACTTTTTGCACTTGTGATAGTGTTGAAAAACCACTTTTCGCACTTGTGTTAGTGTTGAAAAACCACTTTTCGCACTTGTGTTGGTGCAGGAAACCACTTTTGCACTTGTGTTGGTGCAGGAAACCACTTTTGCACTTGTATTAGTGTGGAAAAAACACTTTTTGCACATGTGATAGTGTTGAAAAACCACTTTTCGCACTTGTGTTAGTGTTGAAAAACCACTTTTCGCACTTGTATTAGTGTGGAAAAACCACTTTTCGCACTTGTGTTAGTGTTGAAAAACCACTTTTTGCACTTGTGTCAGTGTTGAAAAACCACTTTTCGCACTTGTGTTAGTGTTGAAAAACCACTTTTCGCACTTGTGTTGGTGCAGGAAACCACTTTTGCACTTGTATTAGTGTGGAAAAACCACTTTTTGCACTTGTGATAGTGTTGAAAAACCACTTTTCGCACTTGTGTTAGTGTTGAAAAACCACTTTTCGCACTTGTGTTGGTGCAGGAAACCACTTTTGCACTTGTGTTAGTGTGGAAAAACCACTTTTCGCACTTGTGTTAGTGTTGAAAAACCACTTTTCGCACTTGTGGTAGTGTTGAAAAACCACTTTTCGCACTTGTGTTGGTGCAGGAAACCACTTTTGCACTTGTATTAGTGTGGAAAAAACACTTTTTGCACTTGTGATAGTGTTGAAAAACCACTTTTCGCACTTGTGTTAGTGTTGAAAAACCACTTTTCGCACTTGTGTTGGTGCAGGAAACCAGTTTTGCACTTGTATTAGTGTGGAAAAACCACTTTTCGCACTTGTGTTAGTGTTGAAAAACCACTTTTGCACTTGTATTAGTGTGGAAAAAACATTTTTGCACTTGTGATAGTGTTGGAAAACCACTTTTTGCACTTCTGTTAGGGTTGAAAAACCACTTTTCGCACTTGTGTTGGTGCAGGAAACCACTTTTGCACTTGTATTAGTGTGGAAAAACCACTTTTCGCAATTGTGTTAGTGTTGAAAAACCACTTTTCGCACTTGTGTTAGTGTTGAAAAACCACTTTTCGCACTTGTGTTAGTGTTGAAAAACCACTTTTCGCACTTGTGTTGGTGCAGGAAACCACTTTTGCACTTGTATTAGTGTGGAAAAAACACTTTTCGCACTTGTGTTCGTGTTGAAAAATCACTTTTCGCACTTGTATTAGTGTGGAAAAACCACTTTTCGCAATTGTGTTAGTGTTGAAAAACCACTTTTCGCACTTGTGTTAGTGTTGAAAAACCACTTTTCGCACTTGTGTTAGTGTTGAAAAACCACTTTTCGCAATTGTGTTGGTGCAGGAAACCACTTTTGCACTTGTATTAGTGTGGAAAAAACACTTTTTGCACTTGTGATAGTGTGAAAAACCACTTTTCGCACATGTGTTAGTGTTGAAAAACCACTTTTCGCACTTGTGTTGGTGCAGGAAAACCACTATTGCACTTGTATTGGTTTGGGAAAACCACTTTTCGCACTTGTGTTAGTGTTGAAAAACCACTTTTCGCACTTGTGTTAGTGTTGAAAAACCACTTTTCGCACTTGTGTTGGTGCAGGAAACCACTTTTGCACTTGTATTAGTGTGAAAAAACCACTTTTCGCACTTGTGTTAGTGTTGAAAAACCACTTTTCGCACTTGAGTTAGTGTTGAAAAACCACTTTTCGCACTTGTGTTGGTGCAGGAAACCACTTTTGCACTTGTATTAGTGTGGAAAAAACACTTTTTGCACTTGTGATAGTGTTGAAAAACCACTTTTCGCACTTGTGTTAGTGTTGAAAAACAACTTTTCGCACCTGTGTTAGTGTTGAAAAACCACTTTTCGCACTTGTATTAGTGTGGAAAAACCACTTTTTGCACTTGTGTTAGTGTTGAAAAACCACTTTTCGCACTAGAGTCAGTGTTGAAAAATCACTTTTCGCACTTGTGTTAGTGTTGAAAAACCACTTTTCGCACTTGTGTTGGTGCAGGAAACCACTTTTGCACTTGTATTAGTGTGGAAAAACCACTTTTCGCACTTGTGTTAGTGTTGAAAAACCACTTTTCGCACTTGTGTTAGTGTTGAAAAACCACTTTTTGCACTTGTGTTGGTGCAGGAAACCACTTTTGCACTTGTATTAGTGTGGAAAAAACACTTTTTGCACTTGTGATAGTGTTGAAAAACCACTTTTTGCACTTGTGTTAGTGTTGAAAAACCACTTTTCGCACTTGTGTTAGTGTTGAAAAACCACTTTTCGCACTTGTGTTGGTGCAGGAAACCACTTTTGCACTTGTATTAGTGTGGAAAAAACACTTTTTGCACTTGTGATAGTGTTGAAAAACCACTTTTCGCACTTGTGTTAGTGTTGAAAAACCACTTTTCGCACTTTTGTTAGTGTTGAAAAACCACTTTTTGCACTTGTGTCAGTGTTGAAAAACCACTTTTCGCACTTGTGTTAGTGTTGAAAAACCACTTTTCGCACTTGTGTTGGTGCAGGAAACCACTTTTGCACTTGTATTAGTGTGGAAAAACCACTTTTTGCACTTGTGATAGTGTTGAAAAACCACTTTTCGCACTTGTGTTAGTGTTGAAAAACCACTTTTCGCACTTGTGTTGGTGCAGGAAACCACTTTGCACTTGTGTTAGTGTGGAAAAACCTCTTTTCGCACTTGTGTTAGTGTTGAAAAACCACTTTTCGCACTTGTGGTAGTGTTGAAAAACCACTTTTCGCACTTGTGTTGGTGCATGAAACCACTTTTGCACTTGTATTAGTGTGGAAAAAACACTTTTTGCACTTGTGATAGTGTTGAAAAACCACTTTTCGCACTTGTGTTAGTGTTGAAAAACCACTTTTCGCACTTGTGTTGGTGCAGGAAACCAGTTTTGCACTTGTATTAGTGTGGAAAAAACCACTTTTCGCACTTGTGTTAGTGTTGAAAAACCACTTTTCGCACTTGTATTAGTGTGGAAAAAACACTTTTTGCACTTGTGATATAGTTGAAAAACCACTCCTCGCACTTGTGTTAGTGTTGAAAAACCACTTTTCGCACTTGTGTTGGTGCAGGAAACCACTTTTGCACTTGTATTATTGTGGAAAAACCACTTTTCGCAATTGTGTTAGTGTTGAAAAACCACTTTTCGCACTTGTGTTAGTGTTGAAAAACCACTTTTCGCACTTGTGTTAGTGTTGAAAAACCACTTTTCGCACTTGTGTTGGTGCAGGAAACCACTTTTGCACTTGTATTAGTGTGGAAAAAACACTTTTCGCACTTGTGTTAGTGTTGAAAAATCACTTTTCGCACTTGTATTAGTGTGGAAAAACCACTTTTCGCAATTGTGTTAGTGTTGAAAAACCACTTTTCGCACTTGTGTTAGTGTTGAAAAACCACTTTTCGCACTTGTGTTAGTGTTGAAAAACCACTTTTCGCAATTGTGTTGGTGCAGGAAACCACTTTTGCACTTGTATTAGTGTGGAAAAAACACTTTTTGCACTTGTGATAGTGTGAAAAACCACTTTTCGCACATGTGTTAGTGTTGAAAAACCACTTTTCGCACTTGTGTTGGTGCAGGAAAACCACTATTGCACTTGTATTGGTGTGGAAAAACCACTTTTTGCACTTGTGATAGTGTTGAAAAACCACTTTTCGCACTTGTGTTAGTGTTGAAAAACCACTTTTCGCACTTGTGTTGGTGCAGGAAACCACTTTTGCACTTGTATTAGTGTGGAAAAAACACTTTTCGCACTTGTGTTAGTGTTGAAAAATCACTTTTCGCACTTGTATTAGTGTGGAAAAACCACTTTTCGCAATTGTGTTAGTGTTGAAAAACCACTTTTCGCACTTGTGTTAGTGTTGAAAAACCACTTTTCGCACTTGTGTTAGTGTTGAAAAACCACTTTTCGCAATTGTGTTGGTGCAGGAAACCACTTTTGCACTTGTATTAGTGTGGAAAAAACACTTTTTGCACTTGTGATAGTGTGAAAAACCACTTTTCGCACATGTGTTAGTGTTGAAAAACCACTTTTCGCACTTGTGTTGGTGCAGGAAAACCACTATTGCACTTGTATTGGTGTGGAAAAACCACTTTTTGCACTTGTGATAGTGTTGAAAAACCACTTTTCGCACTTGTGTTAGTGTTGAAAAACCACTTTTCGCACTTGTGTTGGTGCAGGAAAACCACTATTGCACTTGTATTGGTGTGGAAAAACCACTTTTTGCACTTGTGATAGTGTTGAAAAACCACTTTTCGCACTTGTGTTAGTGTTGAAAAACCACTTTTCGCACTTGTGTTGGTGCAGGAAACCACTTTTGCACTTGTATTAGTGTGGAAAAAACACTTTTCGCACTTGTGTTAGTGTTGAAAAATCACTTTTCGCACTTGTATTAGTGTGGAAAAACCACTTTTCGCAATTGTGTTAGTGTTGAAAAACCACTTTTCGCACTTGTGTTAGTGTTGAAAAACCACTTTTCGCACTTGTGTTAGTGTTGAAAAACCACTTTTCGCAATTGTGTTGGTGCAGGAAACCACTTTTGCACTTGTATTAGTGTGGAAAAAACACTTTTTGCACTTGTGATAGTGTGAAAAACCACTTTTCGCACATGTGTTAGTGTTGAAAAACCACTTTTCGCACTTGTGTTGGTGCAGGAAAACCACTATTGCACTTGTATTGGTGTGGAAAAACCACTTTTTGCACTTGTGATAGTGTTGAAAAACCACTTTTCGCACTTGTGTTAGTGTTGAAAAACCACTTTTCGCACTTGTATTAGTGTGGAAAAAACACTTTTTGCACTTGTGATAGAGTTGAAAAACCACTTCTCGCACTTGTGTTAGTGTTGAAAAACCACTTTTCGCACATGTGTTGGTGCAGGAAACCACTTTTGCACTTGTATTAGTGTGGAAAACCACTTTTCGCACATGTTTTAATGTTGAAAAGCCACTTTTCGCACTTGTGTTGGTGCAGGAAACCACTATTGCACTTGTATTGGTGTGGAAAAACCACTTTTCGCACTTGTGTTAGTGTTGAAAAGCCACTTTTCGCACTTGTGTTGGTGCAGGAAACCACTATTGCACTTGTATTGGTGTGGAAAAACCACTTTTCGCACTTGTATTAGTGTTGAAAAACCACTTTTCGCACTTGTGTTAGTGTTGAAAAACGACTTTTCGCACTTGTGTTGGTGCAGGAAACCACTTTTGCACTTGTATTATTGTGGAAAAAACACTTTTTGCACTTGTGATAGTGTTGAAAAACCACTTTTCGCACTTGTGTTAGTGTTGAAAAACCACTTTTCGCACTTGTGTTGGTGCAGGAAACCACTTTTGCACTTGTATTAGTGTGGAAAAAACACTTTTTGCACTTGTGATAGTGTTGAAAAACCACTTTTCGCACTTGTGTTAGTGTTGAAAAACCACTTTTCGCACTTGTGTTGGTGCCGGAAACCAGTTTTGCACTTGTATTAGTGTGGAAAAAACCACTTTTCGCACTTGTGTTAGTGTTGAAAAACCACTTTTCGCACTTGTATTAGTGTGGAAAAAACACTTTTTGCACTTGTGATATAGTTGAAAAACCACTTCTCGCACTTGTGTTAGTGTTGAAAAACCACTTTTCGCACTTGTGTTGGTGCAGGAAACCACTTTTGCACTTGTATTATTGTGGAAAAACCACTTTTCGCAATTGTGTTAGTGTTGAAAAACCACTTTTCGCACTTGTGTTAGTGTTGAAAAACCACTTTCGCACTTGTGTTAGTGTTGAAAAACCACTTTTCGCACTTGTGTTGGTGCAGGAAACCACTTTTGCACTTGTATTAGTGTGGAAAAAACACTTTTCGCACTTGTGTTAGTGTTGAAAAATCACTTTTCGCACTTGTATTAGTGTGGAAAAACCACTTTTCGCAATTGTGTTAGTGTTGAAATACCACTTTTCGCACTTGTGTTAGTGTTGAAAAACCACTTTTCGCACTTGTGTTAGTGTTGAAAAACCACTTTTCGCAATTGTGTTGGTGCAGGAAACCACTTTTGCACTTGTATTAGTGTGGAAAAAACACTTTTTGCACTTGTGATAGTGTGAAAAACCACTTTTCGCACATGTGTTAGTGTTGAAAAACCACTTTTCGCACTTGTGTTGGTGCAGGAAAACCACTATTGCACTTGTATTGGTGTGGAAAAACCACTTTTTGCACTTGTGATAGTGTTGAAAAACCACTTTTCGCACTTGTGTTAGTGTTGAAAAACCACTTTTCGCACTTGTGTTGGTGCAGGAAACCACTTTTGCACTTGTATTAGTGTGGAAAAAACACTTTTCGCACTTGTGTTAGTGTTGAAAAATCACTTTTCGCACTTGTATTAGTGTGGAAAAACCACTTTTCGCAATTGTGTTAGTGTTGAAAAACCACTTTTCGCACTTGTGTTAGTGTTGAAAAACCAATTTTCGCACTTGTGTTAGTGTTGAAAAACCACTTTTCGCAATTGTGTTGGTGCAGGAAACCACTTTTGCACTTGTATTAGTGTGGAAAAAACACTTTTTGCACTTGTGATAGTGTGAAAAACCACTTTTCGCACATGTGTTAGTGTTGAAAAACCACTTTTCGCACTTGTGTTGGTGCAGGAAAACCACTATTGCACTTGTATTGGTGTGGAAAAACCACTTTTTGCACTTGTGATAGTGTTGAAAAACCACTTTTCGCACTTGTGTTAGTGTTGAAAAACCACTTTTCGCACTTGTATTAGTGTGGAAAAAACACTTTTTGCACTTGTGATAGAGTTGAAAAACCACTTCTCGCACTTGTGTTAGTGTTGAAAAACCACTTTTCGCACATGTGTTGGTGCAGGAAACCACTTTTGCACTTGTATTAGTGTGGAAAACCACTTTTCGCACATGTGTTAGTGTTGAAAAACCACTTTTCGCACTTGTGTTAGTGTTGAAAAGCCACTTTTCGCACTTGTGTTGGTGCAGGAAACCACTATTGCACTTGTATTGGTGTGGAAAAACCACTTTTCGCACTTGTATTAGTGTTGAAAAACCACTTTTCGCACTTGTGTTAGTGTTGAAAAACCACTTTTCGCACTTGTGTTGGTGCAGGAAACCACTTTTGCACTTGTATTATTGTGGAAAAAACACTTTTTGCACTTGTGATAGTGTTGAAAAACCACTTTTCGCACTTGTGTTAGTGTTGAAAAACCACTTTTCGCACTTGTGTTGGTGCAGGAAACCACTTTTGCACTTGTATTAGTGTGGAAAAAACACTTTTCGCACTTGTGTCAGTGTTGAAAAACCACTTTTCGCACTTGTGTTAGTGTTGAAAAACCACTTTTCGCACTTGTGTTGGTGCAGGAAACCACTTTTGCACTTGTATTAGTGTGGAAAAAACACTTTTTGCACTTGTGATAGTGTTGAAAAACCACTTTTCGCACTTGTGTTAGTGTTGAAAAACCACTTTTCGCACTTGTGTTGGTGCAGGAAACCACTTTTGCACTTGTATTGGTGTGGAAAAACCACTTTTCGCACTTGTGTTAGTGTTGAAAAACCACTTTTCGCACTTGTGTTAGTGTTGAAAAACAACTTTTCGCACTTGTGTTGGTGCAAGAAACCACTTTTGCACTTGTATTAGTGTGGAAAAACCACTTTTCGCACTTGTGTTAGTGTTGAAAAACCACTTTTCGCACTTGTGTTAGTGTTGAAAAACCACTTTTCGCACTTGTGTTGGTGCAGGAAACCACTTTTGCACTTGTATTATTGTGGAAAAACCACTTTTCGCAATTGTGTTTGTGTTGAAAAACCACTTTTCGCACTTGTGTTAGTGTTGAAAAACCACTTTTCGCACTTGTGTTAGTGTTGAAAAACCACTTTTCGCACTTGTGTTGGTGCAGGAAACCACTTTTGCACTTGTATTAGTGTGGAAAAAACACTTTTCGCACTTGTGTTAGTGTTGAAAAATCACTTTTCGCACTTGTATTAGTGTGGAAAAACCACTTTTCGCAATTGTGTTAGTGTTGAAAAACCACTTTTCGCACTTGTGTTAGTGTTGAAAAACCACTTTTCACACTTGTGTTAGTGTTGAAAAACCACTTTTCGCAATTGTGTTGGTGCAGGAAACCACTTTTGCACTTGTATTAGTGTGGAAAAAACACTTTTTGCACTTGTGATAGTGTGAAAAACCACTTTTCGCACATGTGTTAGTGTTGAAAAACCACTTTTCGCACTTGTGTTGGTGCAGGAAAACCACTATTGCACTTGTATTGGTGTGGAAAAACCACTTTTTGCACTTGTGATAGTGTTGAAAAACCACTTTTCGCACTTGTGTTAGTGTTGAAAAACCACTTTTCGCACTTGTGTTGGTGCAGGAAACCACTTTTGCACTTGTGTTAGTGTGGAAAAACCACTTTTCGCACTTGTGTTAGTGTTGAAAAACCACTTTTCGCACTTGTGGTAGTGTTGAAAAACCACTTTTCGCACTTGTGTTGGTGCAGGAAACCACTTTTGCACTTGTATTAGTGTGGAAAAAACACTTTTTGCACTTGTGATAGTGTTGAAAAACCACTTTTCGCACTTGTGTTAGTGTTGAAAAACCACTTTTCGCACTTGTGTTAGTGTTGAAAAAACACTTTTCGCACTTGTGTTGGTGCAGGAAACCTCTTTTGCACTTGTATTAATGTGGAAAAAACACTTTTTGCACTTGTGATAGTGTTGAAAAACCACTTTTCGCACTTGTGTTTGTGTTGAAAAACCACTTTTCGCACTTGTGTTGGTGCAGGAAACCACTTTTGCACTTGTATTAGTGTGGGAAAAACACTTTTCGCACTTGTGTTAGTGTTGAAAAACCACTTTTCGCACTTGTGTTAGTGTTGAAAAACCACTTTTCGCACTTGTGTTGGTGCAGGAAACCACTTTTGCACTTGCATTAGTGTGGAAAAACCACTTTTCGCACTTGTGTTAGTGTTGAAAAACCACTTTTCGCACTTGTGTTGGTGCAGGAAACCACTTTTGCACTTGTATTAGTGTGGAAAAAACACTTTTCGCACTTGTGTTGTTGCAGGAAACCACTTTTGCACTTGTATTAGTGTGGAAAACCACTTTTCGCACTTGTGTTAGTGTTGAAAAACCACTTCTCGCACTTGTGTTAGTGTTGAAAAACCACTTTTCGCACTTGTGTTGGTGCAGGAAACCACTTTTGCACTTGTATTAGTGTGGAAAAACCACTTTTCGCAATTGTGTTAGTGTTGAAAAACCACTTTTCGCACTTGGGTTGGTGCAGGAAACCACTTTTGCACTTGTATTAGTGTGGAAAAACCACCGTTCGCACATGTGTTCGTGTTGAAAAACCACTTTTCGCACTTGTGTTAGTGTTGAAAAACCACTTTTCGCACTTGTGTTGGTGCAGGAAACCACTTTTGCACTTGTATTGGTGTGGAAAAACCACTTTTCGCACTTGTGTTAGTGTTGAAAAACCACTTTTCGCACTTGTGTTAGTGTTGAAAAACAACTTTTCGCACTTGTGTTGTTGCAGGAAACCACTTTTGCACTTGTATTAGTGTGGAAAAACCACTTTTCGCACTTGTGTTAGTGTTGAAAAACCACTTTTCGCACTTGTGTTAGTGTTGAAAAACCACTTTTCGCACTTGTGTTTGTGCAGGAAACCACTTTTGCACTTGTATTAGTGTGGAAAAAACACTTTTTGCACATGTGATAGTGTTGAAAAACCACTTTTCGCACTTGTGTTAGTGTTGAAAAACCACTTTTCGCACTTGTATTAGTGTGGAAAAACCACTTTTCGCACTTGTGTTAGTGTTGAAAAACTACTTTTTGCACTTGTGTCAGTGTTGAAAAACCACTTTTCGCACTTGTGTTAGTGTTGAAAAACCACTTTTCGCACTTGTGTTGGTGCAGGAAACCACTTTTGCACTTGTATTAGTGTGGAAAAACCACTTTTTGCACTTGTGATAGTGTTGAAAAACCACTTTTCGCACTTGTGTTAGTGTTGAAAAACCACTTTTCGCACTTGTGTTGGTGCAGGAAACCACTTTTGCACTTGTGTTAGTGTGGAAAAACCACTTTTCGCACTTGTGTTAGTGTTGAAAAACCACTTTTCGCACTTGTGGTAGTGTTGAAAAACCACTTTTCGCACTTGTGTTGGTGCAGGAAACCACTTTTGCACTTGTATTAGTGTGGAAAAAACACTTTTTGCACTTGTGATAGTGTTGAAAAACCACTTTTCGCACTTGTGTTAGTGTTGAAAAACCACTTTTCGCACTTGTGTTGGTGCAGGAAACCAGTTTTGCACTTGTATTAGTGTGGAAAAACCACTTTTCGCACTTGTGTTAGTGTTGAAAAACCACTTTTGCACTTGTATTAGTGTGGAAAAAACATTTTTGCACTTGTGATAGTGTTGGAAAACCACTTTTTGCACTTCTGTTAGGGTTGAAAAACCACTTTTCGCACTTGTGTTGGTGCAGGAAACCACTTTTGCACTTGTATTAGTGTGGAAAAACCACTTTTCGCACTTGTGTTAGTGTTGAAAAACCACTTTTCGCACTTGTATTAGTGTGGAAAAAACACTTTTTGCACTTGTGATATAGTTGAAAAACCACTTCTCGCACTTGTGTTAGTGTTGAAAAACCACTTTTCGCACTTGTGTTGGTGCAGGAAACCACTTTTGCACTTGTATTATTGTGGAAAAACCACTTTTCGCAATTGTGTTAGTGTTGAAAAACCACTTTTCGCACTTGTGTTAGTGTTGAAAAACCACTTTTCGCACTTGTGTTAGTGTTGAAAAACCACTTTTCGCACTTGTGTTGGTGCAGGAAACCACTTTTGCACTTGTATTAGTGTGGAAAAAACACTTTTCGCACTTGTGTTAGTGTTGAAAAATCACTTTTCGCACTTGTATTAGTGTGGAAAAACCACTTTTCGCAATTGTGTTAGTGTTGAAAAACCACTTTTCGCACTTGTGTTAGTGTTGAAAAACCACTTTTCGCACTTGTGTTAGTGTTGAAAAACCACTTTTCGCAATTGTGTTGGTGCAGGAAACCACTTTTGCACTTGTATTAGTGTGGAAAAAACACTTTTTACACTTGTGATAGTGTGAAAAACCACTTTTCGCACATGTGTTAGTGTTGAAAAACCACTTTTCGCACTTGTGTTGGTGCAGGAAAACCACTATTGCACTTGTATTGGTGTGGAAAAACCACTTTTTGCACTTGTGATAGTGTTGAAAAACCACTTTTCGCACTTGTGTTAGTGTTGAAAAACCACTTTTCGCACTTGTGTTGGTGCAGGAAACCACTTTTGCACTTGTGTTAGTGTGGAAAAACCACTTTTCACACTTGTGTTAGTGTTGAAAAACCACTTTTCGCACTTGTGGTAGTGTTGAAAAACCACTTTTCGCACTTGTGTTGGTGCAGGAAACCACTTTTGCACTTGTATTAGTGTGGAAAAAACACTTTTTGCACTTGATAGTGTTGAAAAACCACTTTTCGCACTTGTGTTAGTGTTGAAAAACCACTTTTCGCACTTGTGTTAGTGTTGAAAAAACACTTTTCGCACTTGTGTTGGTGCAGGAAACCTCTTTTGCACTTGTATTAATGTGGAAAAAACACTTTTTGCACTTGTGATAGTGTTGAAAAACCACTTTTCGCACTTGTGTTAGTGTTGAAAAACCACTTTTCGCACTTGTGTTGGTGCAGGAAACCACTTTTGCACTTGTATTAGTGTGGGAAAAACACTTTTCGCACTTGTGTTAGTGTTGAAAAACCACTTTTCGCACTTGTGTTAGTGTTGAAAAACCACTTTTCGCACTTGTGTTGGTGCAGGAAACCACTTTTGCACTTGTATTAGTGTGGAAAAACCACTTTTCGCACTTGTGTTAGTGTTGAAAAACCACTTTTCGCACTTGTGTTAGTGTTGAAAAACCACTTTTCGCACTTGTGTTGGTGCAGGAAACCACTTTTGCACTTGTATTAGTGTGGAAAAAACACTTTTCGCACTTGTGTTGTTGCAGGAAACCACTTTTGCACTTGTATTAGTGTGGAAAACCACTTTTCGCACTTGTGTTAGTGTTGAAAAACCACTTCTCGCACTTGTGTTAGTGTTGAAAAACCACTTTTCGCACTTGTGTTGGTGCAGGAAACCACTTTCGCAATTGTATTAGTGTGGAAAAACCACTTTTCGCAATTGTGTTAGTGTTGAAAAACCACTTTTCGCACTTGGGTTGGTGCAGGAAACCACTTTTGCACTTGTATTAGTGTGGAAAAACCACCGTTCGCACATGTGTTCGTGTTGAAAAACCACTTTTCGCACTTGTGTTAGTGTTGAAAAACCACTTTTCGCACTTGTGTTGGTGCAGGAAACCACTTTTGCACTTGTATTGGTGTGGAAAAACCACTTTTCGCACTTGTGTTAGTGTTGAAAAACCACTTTTCGCACTTGTGTTAGTGTTGAAAAACAACTTTTCGCACTTGTGTTGTTGCAGGAAACCACTTTTGCACTTGTATTAGTGTGGAAAAACCACTTTTCGCACTTGTGTTAGTGTTGAAAAACCACTTTGCGCACTTGTGTTAGTGTTGAAAAACCACTTTTCGCACTTGTGTTTGTGCAGGAAACCACTTTTGCATTTGTATTAGTGTGGAAAAAACACTTTTTGCACATGTGATAGTGTTGAAAAACCACTTTTCGCACTTGTGTTAGTGTTGAAAAACCACTTTTCGCACTTGTATTAGTGTGGAAAAACCACTTTTCGCACTTGTGTTAGTGTTGAAAAACCACTTTTTGCACTTGTGTCAGTGTTGAAAAACCACTTTTCGCACTTGTGTTAGTGTTGAAAAACCACTTTTCGCACCTGTGTTGGTGCAGGAAACCACTTTTGCACTTGTATTAGTGTGGAAAAACCACTTTTTGCACTTGTGATAGTGTTGAAAAACCACTTTTCGCACTTGTGTTAGTGTTGAAAAACCACTTTTCGCACTTGTGTTGGTGCAGGAAACCACTTTTGCACTTGTGTTAGTGTGGAAAAACCACTTTTCGCACTTGTGTTAGTGTTGAAAAACCACTTTTCGCACTTGTGGTAGTGTTGAAAAACCACTTTTCGCACTTGTGTTGGTGCAGGAAACCACTTTTGCACTTGTATTAGTGTGGAAAAAACACTTTTTGCACTTGTGATAGTGTTGAAAAACCACTTTTCGCACTTGTGTTAGTGTTGAAAAACCACTTTTCGCACTTGTGTTGGTGCAGGAAACCAGTTTTGCACTTGTATTAGTGTGGAAAAACCACTTTTCGCACTTGTGTTAGTGTTGAAAAACCACTTTTGCACTTGTATTAGTGTGGAAAAAAACATTTTTGCACTTGTGATAGTGTTGGAAAACCACTTTTTGCACTTCTGTTAGGGTTGAAAAACCACTTTTCGCACTTGTGTTGGTGCAGGAAACCACTTTTGCACTTGTATTAGTGTGGAAAAACCACTTTTCGCACTTGTGTTAGTGTTGAAAAACCACTTTTCGCACTTGTATTAGTGTGGAAAAAACACTTTTTGCACTTGTGATATAGTTGAAAAACCACTTCTCGCACTTGTGTTAGTGTTGAAAAACCACTTTTCGCACTTGTGTTAGTGTTGAAAAACCACTTTTCGCACTTGTGTTAGTGTTGAAAAACCACTTTTCGCACTTGTGTTGGTGCAGGAAACCACTTTTGCACTTGTATTAGTGTGGAAAAAACACTTTTCGCACTTGTGTTCGTGTTGAAAAATCACTTTTCGCACTTGTATTAGTGTGGAAAAACCACTTTTCGCAATTGTGTTAGTGTTGAAAAACCACTTTTCGCACTTGTGTTAGTGTTGAAAAACCACTTTTCGCACTTGTGTTAGTGTTGAAAAACCACTTTTCGCAATTGTGTTGGTGCAGGAAACCACTTTTGCACTTGTATTAGTGTGGAAAAAACACTTTTTGCACTTGTGATAGTGTGAAAAACCACTTTTCGCACATGTGTTAGTGTTGAAAAACCACTTTTCGCACTTGTGTTGGTGCAGGAAAACCACTATTGCACTTGTATTGGTTTGGGAAAACCACTTTTCGCACTTGTGTTAGTGTTGAAAAACCACTTTTCGCACTTGTGTTAGTGTTGAAAAACCACTTTTCGCACTTGTGTTGGTGCAGGAAACCACTTTTGCACTTGTATTAGTGTGAAAAAACCACTTTTCGCACTTGTGTTAGTGTTGAAAAACCACTTTTCGCACTTGAGTTAGTGTTGAAAAACCACTTTTCGCACTTGTGTTGGTGCAGGAAACCACTTTTGCACTTGTATTAGTGTGGAAAAAACACTTTTTGCACTTGTGATAGTGTTGAAAAACCACTTTTCGCAATTGTGTTCGTGTTGAAAAACAACTTTTCGCACCTGTGTTAGTGTTGAAAAACCACTTTTCGCACTTGTATTAGTGTGGAAAAACCACTTTTTGCACTTGTGTTAGTGTTGAAAAACCACTTTTCGCACTAGAGTCAGTGTTGAAAAATCACTTTTCGCACTTGTGTTAGTGTTGAAAAACCACTTTTCGCACTTGTGTTGGTGCAGGAAACCACTTTTGCACTTGTATTAGTGTGGAAAAACCACTTTTCGCACTTGTGTTAGTGTTGAAAAACCACTTTTCGCACTTGTGTTAGTGTTGAAAAAACACTTTTTGCACTTGTGTTGGTGCAGGAAACCACTTTTGCACTTGTATTAGTGTGGAAAAAACACTTTTTGCACTTGTGATAGTGTTGAAAAACCACTTTTTGCACTTGTGTTAGTGTTGAAAAACCACTTTTCGCACTTGTGTTAGTGTTGAAAAACCACTTTTCGCACTTGTGTTGGTGCAGGAAACCACTTTTGCACTTGTATTAGTGTGGAAAAAACACTTTTTGCACTTGTGATAGTGTTGAAAAACCACTTTTCGCACTTGTGTTAGTGTTGAAAAACCACTTTTCGCACTTGTGTTAGTGTTGAAAAACCACTTTTTGCACTTGTGTCAGTGTTGAAAAACCACTTTTCGCACTTGTGTTAGTGTTGAAAAACCACTTTTCGCACTTGTGTTGGTGCAGGAAACCACTTTTGCACTTGTATTAGTGTGGAAAAACCACTTTTTGCACTTGTGATAGTGTTGAAAAACCACTTTTCGCACTTGTGTTAGTGTTGAAAAACCACTTTTCGCACTTGTGTTGGTGCAGGAAACTACTTTTGCACTTGTGTTAGTGTGGAAAAACCACTTTTCGCACTTGTGTTAGTGTTGAAAAACCACTTTTCGCACTTGTGGTAGTGTTGAAAAACCACTTTTCGCACTTGTGTTGGTGCAGGAAACCACTTTTGCACTTGTATTAGTGTGGAAAAAACACTTTTTGCACTTGTGATAGTGTTGAAAAACCACTTTTCGCACTTGTGTTAGTGTTGAAAAACCACTTTTCGCACTTGTGTTGGTGCAGGAAACCAATTTTGCACTTGTATTAATGTGGAAAAAACCACTTTTCGCACTTGTGTTAGTGTTGAAAAACCACTTTTCGCACTTGTATTAGTGTGGAAAAAACACTTTTTGCACTTGTGATATAGTTGAAAAACCACTTCTCGCACTTGTGTTAGTGTTGAAAAACCACTTTTCGCACTTGTGTTGGTGCAGGAAACCACTTTTGCACTTGTATTATTGTGGAAAAACCACTTTTCGCACATGTGTTAGTGTTGAAAAACCACTTTTCGCACTTGTGTTGGTGCAGGAAAACCACTATTGCACTTGTATTGGTTTGGGAAAACCACTTTTCGCACTTGTGTTAGTGTTGAAAAACCACTTTTCGCACTTGTGTTAGTGTTGAAAAACCACTTTTCGCACTTGTGTTGGTGCAGGAAACCACTTTTGCACTTGTATTAGTGTGAAAAAACCACTTTTCGCACTTGTGTTAGTGTTGAAAAACCACTTTTCGCACTTGAGTTAGTGTTGAAAAACCACTTTTCGCACTTGTGTTGGTGCAGGAAACCACTTTTGCACTTGTATTAGTGTGGAAAAAACACTTTTTGCACTTGTGATAGTGTTGAAAAACCACTTTTCGCAATTGTGTTCGTGTTGAAAAACAACTTTTCGCACCTGTGTTAGTGTTGAAAAACCACTTTTCGCACTTGTATTAGTGTGGAAAAACCACTTTTTGCACTTGTGTTAGTGTTGAAAAACCACTTTTCGCACTAGAGTCAGTGTTGAAAAATCACTTTTCGCACTTGTGTTAGTGTTGAAAAACCACTTTTCGCACTTGTGTTGGTGCAGGAAACCACTTTTGCACTTGTATTAGTGTGGAAAAACCACTTTTCGCACTTGTGTTAGTGTTGAAAAACCACTTTTCGCACTTGTGTTAGTGTTGAAAAAACACTTTTTGCACTTGTGTTGGTGCAGGAAACCACTTTTGCACTTGTATTAGTGTGGAAAAAACACTTTTTGCACTTGTGATAGTGTTGAAAAACCACTTTTTGCACTTGTGTTAGTGTTGAAAAACCACTTTTCGCACTTGTGTTAGTGTTGAAAAACCACTTTTCGCACTTGTGTTGGTGCAGGAAACCACTTTTGCACTTGTATTAGTGTGGAAAAAACACTTTTTGCACTTGTGATAGTGTTGAAAAACCACTTTTCGCACTTGTGTTAGTGTTGAAAAACCACTTTTCGCACTTGTGTTAGTGTTGAAAAACCACTTTTTGCACTTGTGTCAGTGTTGAAAAACCACTTTTCGCACTTGTGTTAGTGTTGAAAAACCACTTTTCGCACTTGTGTTGGTGCAGGAAACCACTTTTGCACTTGTATTAGTGTGGAAAAACCACTTTTTGCACTTGTGATAGTGTTGAAAAACCACTTTTCGCACTTGTGTTAGTGTTGAAAAACCACTTTTCGCACTTGTGTTGGTGCAGGAAACTACTTTTGCACTTGTGTTAGTGTGGAAAAACCACTTTTCGCACTTGTGTTAGTGTTGAAAAACCACTTTTCGCACTTGTGGTAGTGTTGAAAAACCACTTTTCGCACTTGTGTTGGTGCAGGAAACCACTTTTGCACTTGTATTAGTGTGGAAAAAACACTTTTTGCACTTGTGATAGTGTTGAAAAACCACTTTTCGCACTTGTGTTAGTGTTGAAAAACCACTTTTCGCACTTGTGTTGGTGCAGGAAACCAATTTTGCACTTGTATTAATGTGGAAAAAACCACTTTTCGCACTTGTGTTAGTGTTGAAAAACCACTTTTCGCACTTGTATTAGTGTGGAAAAAACACTTTTTGCACTTGTGATATAGTTGAAAAACCACTTCTCGCACTTGTGTTAGTGTTGAAAAACCACTTTTCGCACTTGTGTTGGTGCAGGAAACCACTTTTGCACTTGTATTATTGTGGAAAAACCACTTTTCGCAATTGTGTTAGTGTTGAAAAACCACTTTTCGCACTTGTGTTAGTGTTGAAAAACCACTTTTCGCACTTGTGTTAGTGTTGAAAAACCACTTTTCGCACTTGTGTTGGTGCAGGAAACCACTTTTGCACTTGTATTAGTGTGGAAAAAACACTTTTCGCACTTGTGTTAGTGTTGAAAAATCACTTTTCGCACTTGTATTAGTGTGGAAAAACCACTTTTCGCAATTGTGTTAGTGTTGAAAAACCACTTTTCGCACTTGTGTTAGTGTTGAAAAACCACTTTTCGCACTTGTGTTAGTGTTGAAAAACCACTTTTCGCAATTGTGTTGGTGCTGGAAACCACTTTTGCACTTGTATTAGTGTGGAAAAAACACTTTTTGCACTTGTGATAGTGTGAAAAACCACTTTTCGCACATGTGTTAGTGTTGAAAAACCACTTTTCGCACTTGTGTTGGTGCAGGAAAACCACTATTGCACTTGTATTGGTGTGGAAAAACCACTTTTTGCACTTGTGATAGTGTTGAAAAACCACTTTTCGCACTTGTGTTAGTGTTGAAAAACCACTTTTCGCACTTGTGTTGGTGCAGGAAACCACTTTTGCACTTGTATTAGTGTGGAAAAAACACTTTTCGCACTTGTGTTAGTGTTGAAAAATCACTTTTCGCACTTGTATTAGTGTGGAAAAACCACTTTTCGCAATTGTGTTAGTGTTGAAAAACCACTTTTCGCACTTGTGTTAGTGTTGAAAAACCACTTTTCGCACTTGTGTTAGTGTTGAAAAACCACTTTTCGCAATTGTGTTGGTGCAGGAAACCACTTTTGCACTTGTATTAGTGTGGAAAAAACACTTTTTGCACTTGTGATAGTGTGAAAAACCACTTTTCGCACATGTGTTAGTGTTGAAAAACCACTTTTCGCACTTGTGTTGGTGCAGGAAAACCACTATTGCACTTGTATTGGTGTGGAAAAACCACTTTTTGCACTTGTGATAGTGTTGAAAAACCACTTTTCGCACTTGTGTTAGTGTTGAAAAACCACTTTTCGCACTTGTATTAGTGTGGAAAAAACACTTTTTGCACTTGTGATAGAGTTGAAAAACCACTTCTCGCACTTGTGTTAGTGTTGAAAAACCACTTTTCGCACATGTGTTGGTGCAGGAAACCACTTTTGCACTTGTATTAGTGTGGAAAACCACTTTTCGCACATGTGTTAGTGTTGAAAAACCACTTTTCGCACTTGTGTTAGTGTTGAAAAGCCACTTTTCGCACTTGTGTTGGTGCAGGAAACCACTATTGCACTTGTATTGGTGTGGAAAAACCACTTTTCGCACTTGTATTAGTGTTGAAAAACCACTTTTCGCACTTGTGTTAGTGTTGAAAAACCACTTTTCGCACTTGTGTTGGTGCAGGAAACCACTTTTGCACTTGTATTATTGTGGAAAAAACACTTTTTGCACTTGTGATAGTGTTGAAAAACCACTTTTCGCACTTGTGTTAGTGTTGAAAAACCACTTTTCGCACTTGTGTTGGTGCAGGAAACCACTTTTGCACTTGTATTAGTGTGGAAAAAACACTTTTTGCACTTGTGATAGTGTTGAAAAACCACTTTTCGCACTTGTGTTAGTGTTGAAAAACCACTTTTCGCACTTGTGTTGGTGCAGGAAACCAGTTTTGCACTTGTATTAGTGTGGAAAAAACCACTTTTCGCACTTGTGTTAGTGTTGAAAAACCACTTTTCGCAGTTGTATTAGTGTGGAAAAAACACTTTTTGCACTTGTGATATAGTTGAAAAACCACTTCTCGCACTTGTGTTAGTGTTGAAAAACCACTTTTCGCACTTGTGTTGGTGCAGGAAACCACTTTTGCACTTGTATTATTGTGGAAAAACCACTTTTCGCAATTGTGTTAGTGTTGAAAAACCACTTTTCGCACTTGTGTTAGTGTTGAAAAACCACTTTTCGCACTTGTGTTAGTGTTGAAAAACCACTTTTCGCACTTGTGTTGGTGCAGGAAACCACTTTTGCACTTGTATTAGTGTGGAAAAAACACTTTTCGCACTTGTGTTAGTGTTGAAAAATCACTTTTCGCACTTGTATTAGTGTGGAAAAACCACTTTTCGCAATTGTGTTAGTGTTGAAAAACCACTTTTCGCACTTGTGTTAGTGTTGAAAAACCACTTTTCGCACTTGTGTTAGTGTTGAAAAACCACTTTTCGCAATTGTGTTTGTGCAGGAAACCACTTTTGCACTTGTATTAGTGTGGAAAAACACTTTTTGCACTTGTGATAGTGTGAAAAACCACTTTTCGCACATGTGTTAGTGTTGAAAAACCACTTTTCGCACTTGTGTTGGTGCAGGAAAACCACTATTGCACTTGTATTGGTGTGGAAAAACCACTTTTTGCACTTGTGATAGTGTTGAAAAACCACTTTTCGCACTTGTGTTAGTGTTGAAAAACCACTTTTCGCACTTGTGTTGGTGCAGGAAACCACTTTTGCACTTGTATTAGTGTGGAAAAAACACTTTTCGCACTTGTGTTAGTGTTGAAAAATCACTTTTCGCACTTGTATTAGTGTGGAAAAAACACTTTTTGCACTTGTGATATAGTTGAAAAACCACTTCTCGCACTTGTGTTGGTGCAGGAAACCACTTTTGCACTTGTATTAGTGTGGAAAAAACATTTTTGCACTTGTGATAGTGTTGGAAAACCACTTTTTGCACTTCTGTTAGGGTTGAAAAACCACTTTTCGCACTTGTGTTGGTGCAGGAAACCACTTTTGCACTTGTATTAGTGTGGAAAAACCACTTTTCGCACTTGTGTTAGTGTTGAAAAACCACTTTTCGCACTTGTATTAGTGTGGAAAAAACACTTTTTGCACTTGTGATATAGTTGAAAAACCACTTCTCGCACTTGTGTTAGTGTTGAAAAACCACTTTTCGCACTTGTGTTAGTGTTGAAAAACCACTTTTCGCACTTGTGTTAGTGTTGAAAAACCACTTTTCGCACTTGTGTTGGTGCAGGAAACCACTTTTGCACTTGTATTAGTGTGGAAAAAACACTTTTCGCACTTGTGTTCGTGTTGAAAAATCACTTTTCGCACTTGTATTAGTGTGGAAAAACCACTTTTCGCAATTGTGTTAGTGTTGAAAAACCACTTTTCGCACTTGTGTTAGTGTTGAAAAACCACTTTTCGCACTTGTGTTAGTGTTGAAAAACCACTTTTCGCAATTGTGTTGGTGCAGGAAACCACTTTTGCACTTGTATTAGTGTGGAAAAAACACTTTTTGCACTTGTGATAGTGTGAAAAACCACTTTTCGCACATGTGTTAGTGTTGAAAAACCACTTTTCGCACTTGTGTTGGTGCAGGAAAACCACTATTGCACTTGTATTGGTTTGGGAAAACCACTTTTCGCACTTGTGTTAGTGTTGAAAAACCACTTTTCGCACTTTTGTTAGTGTTGAAAAACCACTTTTCGCACTTGTGTTGGTGCAGGAAACCACTTTTGCACTTGTATTAGTGTGAAAAAACCACTTTTCGCACTTGTGTTAGTGTTGAAAAACCACTTTTCGCACTTGAGTTAGTGTTGAAAAACCACTTTTCGCACTTGTGTTGGTGCAGGAAACCACTTTTGCACTTGTATTAGTGTGGAAAAAACACTTTTTGCACTTGTGATAGTGTTGAAAAACCACTTTTCGCAATTGTGTTCGTGTTGAAAAACAACTTTTCGCACCTGTGTTAGTGTTGAAAAACCACTTTTCGCACTTGTATTAGTGTGGAAAAACCACTTTTTGCACTTGTGTTAGTGTTGAAAAACCACTTTTCGCACTAGAGTCAGTGTTGAAAAATCACTTTTCGCACTTGTGTTAGTGTTGAAAAACCACTTTTCGCACTTGTGTTCGTGCAGGAAACCACTTTTGCACTTGTATTAGTGTGGAAAAAACACTTTTCGCACTTGTGTTAGTGTTGAAAAATCACTTTTCGCACTTGTATTAGTGTGGAAAAACCACTTTTCGCAATTGTGTTAGTGTTGAAATACCACTTTTCGCACTTGTGTTAGTGTTGAAAAACCACTTTTCGCACTTGTGTTAGTGTTGAAAAACCACTTTTCGCAATTGTGTTGGTGCAGGAAACCACTTTTGCACTTGTATTAGTGTGGAAAAAACACTTTTTGCACTTGTGATAGTGTGAAAAACCACTTTTCGCACATGTGTTAGTGTTGAAAAACCACTTTTCGCACTTGTGTTGGTGCAGGAAAACCACTATTGCACTTGTATTGGTGTGGAAAAACCACTTTTTGCACTTGTGATAGTGTTGAAAAACCACTTTTCGCACTTGTGTTAGTGTTGAAAAACCACTTTTCGCACTTGTGTTGGTGCAGGAAACCACTTTTGCACTTGTATTAGTGTGGAAAAAACACTTTTCGCACTTGTGTTAGTGTTGAAAAATCACTTTTCGCACTTGTATTAGTGTGGAAAAACCACTTTTCGCACATGTGTTAGTGTTGAAAAACCACTTTTCGCACTTGTGTTGGTGCAGGAAAACCACTATTGCACTTGTATTGGTGTGGAAAAACCACTTTTTGCACTTGTGATAGTGTGAAAAACCACTTTTCGCACATGTGTTAGTGTTGAAAAACCACTTTTCGCACTTGTGTTGGTGCAGGAAAACCACTATTGCACTTGTATTGGTGTGGAAAAACCACTTTTTGCACTTGTGATAGTGTTGAAAAACCACTTTTCGCACTTGTGTTAGTGTTGAAAAACCACTTTTCGCACTTGTATTAGTGTGGAAAAAACACTTTTTGCACTTGTGATAGAGTTGAAAAACCACTTCTCGCACTTGTGTTAGTGTTGAAAAACCACTTTTCGCACATGTGTTGGTGCAGGAAACCACTTTTGCACTTGTATTAGTGTGGAAAACCACTTTTCGCACATGTGTTAGTGTTGAAAAACCACTTTTCGCACTTGTGTTAGTGTTGAAAAGCCACTTTTCGCACTTGTGTTGGTGCAGGAAACCACTATTGCACTTGTATTGGTGTGGAAAAACCACTTTTCGCACTTGTATTAGTGTTGAAAAACCACTTTTCGCACTTGTGTTAGTGTTGAAAAACCACTTTTCGCACTTGTGTTGGTGCAGGAAACCACTTTTGCACTTGTATTATTGTGGAAAAAACACTTTTTGCACTTGTGATAGTGTTGAAAAACCACTTTTCGCACTTGTGTTAGTGTTGAAAAACCACTTTTCGCACTTGTGTTGGTGCAGGAAACCACTTTTGCACTTGTATTAGTGTGGAAAAAACACTTTTCGCACTTGTGTTAGTGTTGAAAAACCACTTTTCGCACTTGTGTTAGTGTTGAAAAACCACTTTTCGCACTTGTGTTGGTGCAGGAAACCACTTTTGCACTTGTATTAGTGTGGAAAAAACACTTTTTGCACTTGTGATAGTGTTGAAAAACCACTTTTCGCACTTGTGTTAGTGTTGAAAAACCACTTTTCGCACTTGTGTTGGTGCAGGAAACCACTTTTGCACTTGTATTGGTGTGGAAAAACCACTTTTCGCACTTGTGTTAGTGTTGAAAAACCACTTTTCGCACTTGTGTTAGTGTTGAAAAACAACTTTTCGCACTTGTGTTGGTGCAAGAAACCACTTTTGCACTTGTATTAGTGTGGAAAAACCACTTTTCGCACTTGTGTTAGTGTTGAAAAACCACTTTTCGCACTTGTGTTAGTGTTGAAAAACCACTTTTCGCACTTGTGTTGGTGCAGGAAACCACTTTTGCACTTGTATTATTGTGGAAAAACCACTTTTCGCAATTGTGTTTGTGTTGAAAAACCACTTTTCGCACTTGTGTTAGTGTTGAAAAACCACTTTTCGCACTTGTGTTAGTGTTGAAAAACCACTTTTCGCACTTGTGTTGGTGCAGGAAACCACTTTTGCACTTGTATTAGTGTGGAAAAAACACTTTTCGCACTTGTGTTAGTGTTGAAAAATCACTTTTCGCACTTGTATTAGTGTGGAAAAACCACTTTTCGCAATTGTGTTAGTGTTGAAAAACCACTTTTCGCACTTGTGTTAGTGTTGAAAAACCACTTTTCGCACTTGTGTTAGTGTTGAAAAACCACTTTTCGCAATTGTGTTGGTGCAGGAAACCACTTTTGCACTTGTATTAGTGTGGAAAAAACACTTTTTGCACTTGTGATAGTGTGAAAAACCACTTTTCGCACATGTGTTAGTGTTGAAAAACCACTTTTCGCACTTGTGTTGGTGCAGGAAAACCACTATTGCACTTGTATTGGTGTGGAAAAACCACTTTTTGCACTTGTGATAGTGTTGAAAAACCACTTTTCGCACTTGTGTTAGTGTTGAAAAACCACTTTTCGCACTTGTGTTGGTGCAGGAAACCACTTTTGCACTTGTGTTAGTGTGGAAAAACCACTTTTCGCACTTGTGTTAGTGTTGAAAAACCACTTTTCGCACTTGTGGTAGTGTTGAAAAACCACTTTTCGCACTTGTGTTGGTGCAGGAAACCACTTTTGCACTTGTATTAGTGTGGAAAAAACACTTTTTGCACTTGTGATAGTGTTGAAAAACCACTTTTCGCACTTGTGTTAGTGTTGAAAAACCACTTTTCGCACTTGTGTTAGTGTTGAAAAAACACTTTTCGCACTTGTGTTGGTGCAGGAAACCTCTTTTGCACTTGTATTAATGTGGAAAAAACACTTTTTGCACTTGTGATAGTGTTGAAAAACCACTTTTCGCACTTGTGTTTGTGTTGAAAAACCACTTTTCGCACTTGTGTTGGTGCAGGAAACCACTTTTGCACTTGTATTAGTGTGGGAAAAACACTTTTCGCACTTGTGTTAGTGTTGAAAAACCACTTTTCGCACTTGTGTTAGTGTTGAAAAACCACTTTTCGCACTTGTGTTGGTGCAGGAAACCACTTTTGCACTTGCATTAGTGTGGAAAAACCACTTTTCGCACTTGTGTTAGTGTTGAAAAACCACTTTTCGCACTTGTGTTGGTGCAGGAAACCACTTTTGCACTTGTATTAGTGTGGAAAAAACACTTTTCGCACTTGTGTTGTTGCAGGAAACCACTTTTGCACTTGTATTAGTGTGGAAAACCACTTTTCGCACTTGTGTTAGTGTTGAAAAACCACTTCTCGCACTTGTGTTAGTGTTGAAAAACCACTTTTCGCACTTGTGTTGGTGCAGGAAACCACTTTTGCACTTGTATTAGTGTGGAAAAACCACTTTTCGCAATTGTGTTAGTGTTGAAAAACCACTTTTCGCACTTGGGTTGGTGCAGGAAACCACTTTTGCACTTGTATTAGTGTGGAAAAACCACCGTTCGCACATGTGTTCGTGTTGAAAAACCACTTTTCGCACTTGTGTTAGTGTTGAAAAACCACTTTTCGCACTTGTGTTGGTGCAGGAAACCACTTTTGCACTTGTATTGGTGTGGAAAAACCACTTTTCGCACTTGTGTTAGTGTTGAAAAACCACTTTTCGCACTTGTGTTAGTGTTGAAAAACAACTTTTCGCACTTGTGTTGTTGCAGGAAACCACTTTTGCACTTGTATTAGTGTGGAAAAACCACTTTTCGCACTTGTGTTAGTGTTGAAAAACCACTTTTCGCACTTGTGTTAGTGTTGAAAAACCACTTTTCGCACTTGTGTTTGTGCAGGAAACCACTTTTGCACTTGTATTAGTGTGGAAAAAACACTTTTTGCACATGTGATAGTGTTGAAAAACCACTTTTCGCACTTGTGTTAGTGTTGAAAAACCACTTTTCGCACTTGTATTAGTGTGGAAAAACCACTTTTCGCACTTGTGTTAGTGTTGAAAAACTACTTTTTGCACTTGTGTCAGTGTTGAAAAACCACTTTTCGCACTTGTGTTAGTGTTGAAAAACCACTTTTCGCACTTGTGTTGGTGCAGGAAACCACTTTTGCACTTGTATTAGTGTGGAAAAACCACTTTTTGCACTTGTGATAGTGTTGAAAAACCACTTTTCGCACTTGTGTTAGTGTTGAAAAACCACTTTTCGCACTTGTGTTGGTGCAGGAAACCACTTTTGCACTTGTGTTAGTGTGGAAAAACCACTTTTCGCACTTGTGTTAGTGTTGAAAAACCACTTTTCGCACTTGTGGTAGTGTTGAAAAACCACTTTTCGCACTTGTGTTGGTGCAGGAAACCACTTTTGCACTTGTATTAGTGTGGAAAAAACACTTTTTGCACTTGTGATAGTGTTGAAAAACCACTTTTCGCACTTGTGTTAGTGTTGAAAAACCACTTTTCGCACTTGTGTTGGTGCAGGAAACCAGTTTTGCACTTGTATTAGTGTGGAAAAACCACTTTTCGCACTTGTGTTAGTGTTGAAAAACCACTTTTGCACTTGTATTAGTGTGGAAAAAACATTTTTGCACTTGTGATAGTGTTGGAAAACCACTTTTTGCACTTCTGTTAGGGTTGAAAAACCACTTTTCGCACTTGTGTTGGTGCAGGAAACCACTTTTGCACTTGTATTAGTGTGGAAAAACCACTTTTCGCACTTGTGTTAGTGTTGAAAAACCACTTTTCGCACTTGTATTAGTGTGGAAAAAACACTTTTTGCACTTGTGATATAGTTGAAAAACCACTTCTCGCACTTGTGTTAGTGTTGAAAAACCACTTTTCGCACTTGTGTTGGTGCAGGAAACCACTTTTGCACTTGTATTATTGTGGAAAAACCACTTTTCGCAATTGTGTTAGTGTTGAAAAACCACTTTTCGCACTTGTGTTAGTGTTGAAAAACCACTTTTCGCACTTGTGTTAGTGTTGAAAAACCACTTTTCGCACTTGTGTTGGTGCAGGAAACCACTTTTGCACTTGTATTAGTGTGGAAAAAACACTTTTCGCACTTGTGTTAGTGTTGAAAAATCACTTTTCGCACTTGTATTAGTGTGGAAAAACCACTTTTCGCAATTGTGTTAGTGTTGAAAAACCACTTTTCGCACTTGTGTTAGTGTTGAAAAACCACTTTTCGCACTTGTGTTAGTGTTGAAAAACCACTTTTCGCAATTGTGTTGGTGCAGGAAACCACTTTTGCACTTGTATTAGTGTGGAAAAAACACTTTTTACACTTGTGATAGTGTGAAAAACCACTTTTCGCACATGTGTTAGTGTTGAAAAACCACTTTTCGCACTTGTGTTGGTGCAGGAAAACCACTATTGCACTTGTATTGGTGTGGAAAAACCACTTTTTGCACTTGTGATAGTGTTGAAAAACCACTTTTCGCACTTGTGTTAGTGTTGAAAAACCACTTTTCGCACTTGTGTTGGTGCAGGAAACCACTTTTGCACTTGTGTTAGTGTGGAAAAACCACTTTTCACACTTGTGTTAGTGTTGAAAAACCACTTTTCGCACTTGTGGTAGTGTTGAAAAACCACTTTTCGCACTTGTGTTGGTGCAGGAAACCACTTTTGCACTTGTATTAGTGTGGAAAAAACACTTTTTGCACTTGTGATAGTGTTGAAAAACCACTTTTCGCACTTGTGTTAGTGTTGAAAAACCACTTTTCGCACTTGTGTTAGTGTTGAAAAAACACTTTTCGCACTTGTGTTGGTGCAGGAAACCTCTTTTGCACTTGTATTAATGTGGAAAAAACACTTTTTGCACTTGTGATAGTGTTGAAAAACCACTTTTCGCACTTGTGTTAGTGTTGAAAAACCACTTTTCGCACTTGTGTTGGTGCAGGAAACCACTTTTGCACTTGTATTAGTGTGGGAAAAACACTTTTCGCACTTGTGTTAGTGTTGAAAAACCACTTTTCGCACTTGTGTTAGTGTTGAAAAACCACTTTTCGCACTTGTGTTGGTGCAGGAAACCACTTTTGCACTTGTATTAGTGTGGAAAAACCACTTTTCGCACTTGTGTTAGTGTTGAAAAACCACTTTTCGCACTTGTGTTAGTGTTGAAAAACCACTTTTCGCACTTGTGTTGGTGCAGGAAACCACTTTTGCACTTGTATTAGTGTGGAAAAAACACTTTTCGCACTTGTGTTGTTGCAGGAAACCACTTTTGCACTTGTATTAGTGTGGAAAACCACTTTTCGCACTTGTGTTAGTGTTGAAAAACCACTTCTCGCACTTGTGTTAGTGTTGAAAAACCACTTTTCGCACTTGTGTTGGTGCAGGAAACCACTTTCGCAATTGTATTAGTGTGGAAAAACCACTTTTCGCAATTGTGTTAGTGTTGAAAAACCACTTTTCGCACTTGGGTTGGTGCAGGAAACCACTTTTGCACTTGTATTAGTGTGGAAAAACCACCGTTCGCACATGTGTTCGTGTTGAAAAACCACTTTTCGCACTTGTGTTAGTGTTGAAAAACCACTTTTCGCACTTGTGTTGGTGCAGGAAACCACTTTTGCACTTGTATTGGTGTGGAAAAACCACTTTTCGCACTTGTGTTAGTGTTGAAAAACCACTTTTCGCACTTGTGTTAGTGTTGAAAAACAACTTTTCGCACTTGTGTTGTTGCAGGAAACCACTTTTGCACTTGTATTAGTGTGGAAAAACCACTTTTCGCACTTGTGTTAGTGTTGAAAAACCACTTTGCGCACTTGTGTTAGTGTTGAAAAACCACTTTTCGCACTTGTGTTTGTGCAGGAAACCACTTTTGCATTTGTATTAGTGTGGAAAAAACACTTTTTGCACATGTGATAGTGTTGAAAAACCACTTTTCGCACTTGTGTTAGTGTTGAAAAACCACTTTTCGCACTTGTATTAGTGTGGAAAAACCACTTTTCGCACTTGTGTTAGTGTTGAAAAACCACTTTTTGCACTTGTGTCAGTGTTGAAAAACCACTTTTCGCACTTGTGTTAGTGTTGAAAAACCACTTTTCGCACCTGTGTTGGTGCAGGAAACCACTTTTGCACTTGTATTAGTGTGGAAAAACCACTTTTTGCACTTGTGATAGTGTTGAAAAACCACTTTTCGCACTTGTGTTAGTGTTGAAAAACCACTTTTCGCACTTGTGTTGGTGCAGGAAACCACTTTTGCACTTGTGTTAGTGTGGAAAAACCACTTTTCGCACTTGTGTTAGTGTTGAAAAACCACTTTTCGCACTTGTGGTAGTGTTGAAAAACCACTTTTCGCACTTGTGTTGGTGCAGGAAACCACTTTTGCACTTGTATTAGTGTGGAAAAAACACTTTTTGCACTTGTGATAGTGTTGAAAAACCACTTTTCGCACTTGTGTTAGTGTTGAAAAACCACTTTTCGCACTTGTGTTGGTGCAGGAAACCAGTTTTGCACTTGTATTAGTGTGGAAAAACCACTTTTCGCACTTGTGTTAGTGTTGAAAAACCACTTTTGCACTTGTATTAGTGTGGAAAAAACATTTTTGCACTTGTGATAGTGTTGGAAAACCACTTTTTGCACTTCTGTTAGGGTTGAAAAACCACTTTTCGCACTTGTGTTGGTGCAGGAAACCACTTTTGCACTTGTATTAGTGTGGAAAAACCACTTTTCGCACTTGTGTTAGTGTTGAAAAACCACTTTTCGCACTTGTATTAGTGTGGAAAAAACACTTTTTGCACTTGTGATATAGTTGAAAAACCACTTCTCGCACTTGTGTTAGTGTTGAAAAACCACTTTTCGCACTTGTGTTAGTGTTGAAAAACCACTTTTCGCACTTGTGTTAGTGTTGAAAAACCACTTTTCGCACTTGTGTTGGTGCAGGAAACCACTTTTGCACTTGTATTAGTGTGGAAAAAACACTTTTCGCACTTGTGTTCGTGTTGAAAAATCACTTTTCGCACTTGTATTAGTGTGGAAAAACCACTTTTCGCAATTGTGTTAGTGTTGAAAAACCACTTTTCGCACTTGTGTTAGTGTTGAAAAACCACTTTTCGCACTTGTGTTAGTGTTGAAAAACCACTTTTCGCAATTGTGTTGGTGCAGGAAACCACTTTTGCACTTGTATTAGTGTGGAAAAAACACTTTTTGCACTTGTGATAGTGTGAAAAACCACTTTTCGCACATGTGTTAGTGTTGAAAAACCACTTTTCGCACTTGTGTTGGTGCAGGAAAACCACTATTGCACTTGTATTGGTTTGGGAAAACCACTTTTCGCACTTGTGTTCGTGTTGAAAAACCACTTTTCGCACTTGTGTTAGTGTTGAAAAACCACTTTTCGCACTTGTGTTGGTGCAGGAAACCACTTTTGCACTTGTATTAGTGTGAAAAAACCACTTTTTGCACTTGTGTTAGTGTTGAAAAACCACTTTTCGCACTTGAGTTAGTGTTGAAAAACCACTTTTCGCACTTGTGTTGGTGCAGGAAACCACTTTTGCACTTGTATTAGTGTGGAAAAAACACTTTTTGCACTTGTGATAGTGTTGAAAAACCACTTTTCGCAATTGTGTTCGTGTTGAAAAACAACTTTTCGCACCTGTGTTAGTGTTGAAAAACCACTTTTCGCACTTGTATTAGTGTGGAAAAACCACTTTTTGCACTTGTGTTAGTGTTGAAAAACCACTTTTCGCACTAGAGTCAGTGTTGAAAAATCACTTTTCGCACTTGTGTTAGTGTTGAAAAACCACTTTTCGCACTTGTGTTGGTGCAGGAAACCACTTTTGCACTTGTATTAGTGTGGAAAAACCACTTTTCGCACTTGTGTTAGTGTTGAAAAACCACTTTTCGCACTTGTGTTAGTGTTGAAAAAACACTTTTTGCACTTGTGTTGGTGCAGGAAACCACTTTTGCACTTGTATTAGTGTGGAAAAAACACTTTTTGCACTTGTGATAGTGTTGAAAAACCACTTTTTGCACTTGTGTTAGTGTTGAAAAACCACTTTTCGCACTTGTGTTAGTGTTGAAAAACCACTTTTCGCACTTGTGTTGGTGCAGGAAACCACTTTTGCACTTGTATTAGTGTGGAAAAAACACTTTTTGCACTTGTGATAGTGTTGAAAAACCACTTTTCGCACTTGTGTTAGTGTTGAAAAACCACTTTTCGCACTTGTGTTAGTGTTGAAAAACCACTTTTTGCACTTGTGTCAGTGTTGAAAAACCACTTTTCGCACTTGTGTTAGTGTTGAAAAACCACTTTTCGCACTTGTGTTGGTGCAGGAAACCACTTTTGCACTTGTATTAGTGTGGAAAAACCACTTTTTGCACTTGTGATAGTGTTGAAAAACCACTTTTCGCACTTGTGTTAGTGTTGAAAAACCACTTTTCGCACTTGTGTTGGTGCAGGAAACTACTTTTGCACTTGTGTTAGTGTGGAAAAACCACTTTTCGCACTTGTGTTAGTGTTGAAAAACCACTTTTCGCACTTGTGGTAGTGTTGAAAAACCACTTTTCGCACTTGTGTTGGTGCAGGAAACCACTTTTGCACTTGTATTAGTGTGGAAAAAACACTTTTTGCACTTGTGATAGTGTTGAAAAACCACTTTTCGCACTTGTGTTAGTGTTGAAAAACCACTTTTCGCACTTGTGTTGGTGCAGGAAACCAATTTTGCACTTGTATTAGTGTGGAAAAAACCACTTTTCGCACTTGTGTTAGTGTTGAAAAACCACTTTTCGCACTTGTATTAGTGTGGAAAAAACACTTTTTGCACTTGTGATATAGTTGAAAAACCACTTCTCGCACTTGTGTTAGTGTTGAAAAACCACTTTTCGCACTTGTGTTGGTGCAGGAAACCACTTTTGCACTTGTATTATTGTGGAAAAACCACTTTTCGCAATTGTGTTAGTGTTGAAAAACCACTTTTCGCACTTGTGTTAGTGTTGAAAAACCACTTTTCGCACTTGTGTTAGTGTTGAAAAACCACTTTTCGCACTTGTGTTGGTGCAGGAAACCACTTTTGCACTTGTATTAGTGTGGAAAAAACACTTTTCGCACTTGTGTTAGTGTTGAAAAATCACTTTTCGCACTTGTATTAGTGTGGAAAAACCACTTTTCGCAATTGTGTTAGTGTTGAAAAACCACTTTTCGCACTTGTGTTAGTGTTGAAAAACCACTTTTCGCACTTGTGTTAGTGTTGAAAAACCACTTTTCGCAATTGTGTTGGTGCTGGAAACCACTTTTGCACTTGTATTAGTGTGGAAAAAACACTTTTTGCACTTGTGATAGTGTGAAAAACCACTTTTCGCACATGTGTTAGTGTTGAAAAACCACTTTTCGCACTTGTGTTGGTGCAGGAAAACCACTATTGCACTTGTATTGGTGTGGAAAAACCACTTTTTGCACTTGTGATAGTGTTGAAAAACCACTTTTCGCACTTGTGTTAGTGTTGAAAAACCACTTTTCGCACTTGTGTTGGTGCAGGAAACCACTTTTGCACTTGTATTAGTGTGGAAAAAACACTTTTCGCACTTGTGTTAGTGTTGAAAAATCACTTTTCGCACTTGTATTAGTGTGGAAAAACCACTTTTCGCAATTGTGTTAGTGTTGAAAAACCACTTTTCGCACTTGTGTTAGTGTTGAAAAACCACTTTTCGCACTTGTGTTAGTGTTGAAAAACCACTTTTCGCAATTGTGTTGGTGCAGGAAACCACTTTTGCACTTGTATTAGTGTGGAAAAAACACTTTTTGCACTTGTGATAGTGTGAAAAACCACTTTTCGCACATGTGTTAGTGTTGAAAAACCACTTTTCGCACTTGTGTTGGTGCAGGAAAACCACTATTGCACTTGTATTGGTGTGGAAAAACCACTTTTTGCACTTGTGATAGTGTTGAAAAACCACTTTTCGCACTTGTGTTAGTGTTGAAAAACCACTTTTCGCACTTGTATTAGTGTGGAAAAAACACTTTTTGCACTTGTGATAGAGTTGAAAAACCACTTCTCGCACTTGTGTTAGTGTTGAAAAACCACTTTTCGCACATGTGTTGGTGCAGGAAACCACTTTTGCACTTGTATTAGTGTGGAAAACCACTTTTCGCACATGTGTTAGTGTTGAAAAACCACTTTTCGCACTTGTGTTAGTGTTGAAAAGCCACTTTTCGCACTTGTGTTGGTGCAGGAAACCACTATTGCACTTGTATTGGTGTGGAAAAACCACTTTTCGCACTTGTATTAGTGTTGAAAAACCACTTTTCGCACTTGTGTTAGTGTTGAAAAACCACTTTTCGCACTTGTGTTGGTGCAGGAAACCACTTTTGCACTTGTATTATTGTGGAAAAAACACTTTTTGCACTTGTGATAGTGTTGAAAAACCACTTTTCGCACTTGTGTTAGTGTTGAAAAACCACTTTTCGCACTTGTGTTGGTGCAGGAAACCACTTTTGCACTTGTATTAGTGTGGAAAAAACACTTTTTGCACTTGTGATAGTGTTGAAAAACCACTTTTCGCACTTGTGTTAGTGTTGAAAAACCACTTTTCGCACTTGTGTTGGTGCAGGAAACCAGTTTTGCACTTGTATTAGTGTGGAAAAAACCACTTTTCGCACTTGTGTTAGTGTTGAAAAACCACTTTTCGCAGTTGTATTAGTGTGGAAAAAACACTTTTTGCACTTGTGATATAGTTGAAAAACCACTTCTCGCACTTGTGTTAGTGTTGAAAAACCACTTTTCGCACTTGTGTTGGTGCAGGAAACCACTTTTGCACTTGTATTATTGTGGAAAAACCACTTTTCGCAATTGTGTTAGTGTTGAAAAACCACTTTTCGCACTTGTGTTAGTGTTGAAAAACCACTTTTCGCACTTGTGTTAGTGTTGAAAAACCACTTTTCGCACTTGTGTTGGTGCAGGAAACCACTTTTGCACTTGTATTAGTGTGGAAAAAACACTTTTCGCACTTGTGTTAGTGTTGAAAAATCACTTTTCGCACTTGTATTAGTGTGGAAAAACCACTTTTCGCAATTGTGTTAGTGTTGAAAAACCACTTTTCGCACTTGTGTTAGTGTTGAAAAACCACTTTTCGCACTTGTGTTAGTGTTGAAAAACCACTTTTCGCAATTGTGTTTGTGCAGGAAACCACTTTTGCACTTGTATTAGTGTGGAAAAACACTTTTTGCACTTGTGATAGTGTGAAAAACCACTTTTCGCACATGTGTTAGTGTTGAAAAACCACTTTTCGCACTTGTGTTGGTGCAGGAAAACCACTATTGCACTTGTATTGGTGTGGAAAAACCACTTTTTGCACTTGTGATAGTGTTGAAAAACCACTTTTCGCACTTGTGTTAGTGTTGAAAAACCACTTTTCGCACTTGTGTTGGTGCAGGAAACCACTTTTGCACTTGTATTAGTGTGGAAAAAACACTTTTCGCACTTGTGTTAGTGTTGAAAAATCACTTTTCGCACTTGTATTAGTGTGGAAAAAACACTTTTTGCACTTGTGATATAGTTGAAAAACCACTTCTCGCACTTGTGTTGGTGCAGGAAACCACTTTTGCACTTGTATTAGTGTGGAAAAAACATTTTTGCACTTGTGATAGTGTTGGAAAACCACTTTTTGCACTTCTGTTAGGGTTGAAAAACCACTTTTCGCACTTGTGTTGGTGCAGGAAACCACTTTTGCACTTGTATTAGTGTGGAAAAACCACTTTTCGCACTTGTGTTAGTGTTGAAAAACCACTTTTCGCACTTGTATTAGTGTGGAAAAAACACTTTTTGCACTTGTGATATAGTTGAAAAACCACTTCTCGCACTTGTGTTAGTGTTGAAAAACCACTTTTCGCACTTGTGTTAGTGTTGAAAAACCACTTTTCGTACTTGTGTTAGTGTTGAAAAACCACTTTTCGCACTTGTGTTGGTGCAGGAAACCACTTTTGCACTTGTATTAGTGTGGAAAAAACACTTTTCGCACTTGTGTTCGTGTTGAAAAATCACTTTTCGCACTTGTATTAGTGTGGAAAAACCACTTTTCGCAATTGTGTTAGTGTTGAAAAACCACTTTTCGCACTTGTGTTAGTGTTGAAAAACCACTTTTCGCACTTGTGTTAGTGTTGAAAAACCACTTTTCGCAATTGTGTTGGTGCAGGAAACCACTTTTGCACTTGTATTAGTGTGGAAAAAACACTTTTTGCACTTGTGATAGTGTGAAAAACCACTTTTCGCACATGTGTTAGTGTTGATAAACCACTTTTCGCACTTGTGTTGGTGCAGGAAAACCACTATTGCACTTGTATTGGTTTGGGAAAACCACTTTTCGCACTTGTGTTAGTGTTGAAAAACCACTTTTCGCACTTGTGTTAGTGTTGAAAAACCACTTTTCGCACTTGTGTTGGTGCAGGAAACCACTTTTGCACTTGTATTAGTGTGAAAAAACCACTTTTCGCACTTGTGTTAGTGTTGAAAAACCACTTTTCGCACTTGAGTTAGTGTTGAAAAACCACTTTTCGCACTTGTGTTGGTGCAGGAAACCACTTTTGCACTTGTATTAGTGTGGAAAAAACACTTTTTGCACTTGTGATAGTGTTGAAAAACCACTTTTCGCAATTGTGTTCGTGTTGAAAAACAACTTTTCGCACCTGTGTTAGTGTTGAAAAACCACTTTTCGCACTTGTATTAGTGTGGAAAAACCACTTTTTGCACTTGTGTTAGTGTTGAAAAACCACTTTTCGCACTAGAGTCAGTGTTGAAAAATCACTTTTCGCACTTGTGTTAGTGTTGAAAAACCACTTTTCGCACTTGTGTTGGTGCAGGAAACCACTTTTGCACTTGTATTAGTGTGGAAAAACCACTTTTCGCACTTGTGTTAGTGTTGAAAAACCACTTTTCGCACTTGTGTTAGTGTTGAAAAAACACTTTTTGCACTTGTGTTGGTGCAGGAAACCACTTTTGCACTTGTATTAGTGTGGAAAAAACACTTTTTGCACTTGTGATAGTGTTGAAAAACCACTTTTTGCACTTGTGTTAGTGTTGAAAAACCACTTTTCGCACTTGTGTTAGTGTTGAAAAACCACTTTTCGCACTTGTGTTGGTGCAGGAAACCACTTTTGCACTTGTATTAGTGTGGAAAAAACACTTTTTGCACTTGTGATAGTGTTGAAAAACCACTTTTCGCACTTGTGTTAGTGTTGAAAAACCACTTTTCGCACTTGTGTTAGTGTTGAAAAACCACTTTTTGCACTTGTGTCAGTGTTGAAAAACCACTTTTCGCACTTGTGTTAGTGTTGAAAAACCACTTTTCGCACTTGTGTTGGTGCAGGAAACCACTTTTGCACTTGTATTAGTGTGGAAAAACCACTTTTTGCACTTGTGATAGTGTTGAAAAACCACTTTTCGCACTTGTGTTAGTGTTGAAAAACCACTTTTCGCACTTGTGTTGGTGCAGGAAACTACTTTTGCACTTGTGTTAGTGTGGAAAAACCACTTTTCGCACTTGTGTTAGTGTTGAAAAACCACTTTTCGCACTTGTGGTAGTGTTGAAAAACCACTTTTCGCACTTGTGTTGGTGCAGGAAACCACTTTTGCACTTGTATTAGTGTGGAAAAAACACTTTTTGCACTTGTGATAGTGTTGAAAAACCACTTTTCGCACTTGTGTTAGTGTTGAAAAACCACTTTTCGCACTTGTGTTGGTGCAGGAAACCAATTTTGCACTTGTATTAGTGTGGAAAAAACCACTTTTCGCACTTGTGTTAGTGTTGAAAAACCACTTTTCGCACTTGTATTAGTGTGGAAAAAACACTTTTTGCACTTGTGATATAGTTGAAAAACCACTTCTCGCACTTGTGTTAGTGTTGAAAAACCACTTTTCGCACTTGTGTTGGTGCAGGAAACCACTTTTGCACTTGTATTATTGTGGAAAAACCACTTTTCGCAATTGTGTTAGTGTTGAAAAACCACTTTTCGCACTTGTGTTAGTGTTGAAAAACCACTTTTCGCACTTGTGTTAGTGTTGAAAAACCACTTTTCGCACTTGTGTTGGTGCAGGAAACCACTTTTGCACTTGTATTAGTGTGGAAAAAACACTTTTCGCACTTGTGTTAGTGTTGAAAAATCACTTTTCGCACTTGTATTAGTGTGGAAAAACCACTTTTCGCAATTGTGTTAGTGTTGAAAAACCACTTTTCGCACTTGTGTTAGTGTTGAAAAACCACTTTTCGCACTTGTGTTAGTGTTGAAAAACCACTTTTCGCAATTGTGTTGGTGCAGGAAACCACTTTTGCACTTGTATTAGTGTGGAAAAAACACTTTTTGCACTTGTGATAGTGTGAAAAACCACTTTTCGCACATGTGTTAGTGTTGAAAAACCACTTTTCGCACTTGTGTTGGTGCAGGAAAACCACTATTGCACTTGTATTGGTGTGGAAAAACCACTTTTTGCACTTGTGATAGTGTTGAAAAACCACTTTTCGCACTTGTGTTAGTGTTGAAAAACCACTTTTCGCACTTGTGTTGGTGCAGGAAACCACTTTTGCACTTGTATTAGTGTGGAAAAAACACTTTTCGCACTTGTGTTAGTGTTGAAAAATCACTTTTCGCACTTGTATTAGTGTGGAAAAACCACTTTTCGCAATTGTGTTAGTGTTGAAAAACCACTTTTCGCACTTGTGTTAGTGTTGAAAAACCACTTTTCGCACTTGTGTTAGTGTTGAAAAACCACTTTTCGCAATTGTGTTGGTGCAGGAAACCACTTTTGCACTTGTATTAGTGTGGAAAAAACACTTTTTGCACTTGTGATAGTGTGAGAAACCACTTTTCGCACATGTGTTAGTGTTGAAAAACCACTTTTCGCACTTGTGTTGGTGCAGGAAAACCACTATTGCACTTGTATTGGTGTGGAAAAACCACTTTTTGCACTTGAGATAGTGTTGAAAAACCACTTTTCGCACTTGTGTTAGTGTTGAAAAACCACTTTTCGCACTTGTATTAGTGTGGAATAAACACTTTTTGCACTTGTGATAGAGTTGAAAAACCACTTCTCGCACTTGTGTTAGTGTTGAAAAACCACTTTTCGCACATGTGTTGGTGCAGGAAACCACTTTTGCACTTGTATTAGTGTGGAAAACCACTTTTCGCACATGTGTTAGTGTTGAAAAACCACTTTTCGCACTTGTGTTAGTGTTGAAAAGCCACTTTTCGCACTTGTGTTGGTGCAGGAAACCACTATTGCACTTGTATTGGTGTGGAAAAACCACTTTTCGCACTTGTATTAGTGTTGAAAAACCACTTTTCGCACTTGTGTTAGTGTTGAAAAACCACTTTTCGCACTTGTGTTGGTGCAGGAAACCACTTTTGCACTTGTATTATTGTGGAAAAAACACTTTTTGCACTTGTGATAGTGTTGAAAAACCACTTTTCGCACTTGTGTTAGTGTTGAAAAACCACTTTTCGCACTTGTGTTGGTGCAGGAAACCACTTTTGCACTTGTATTAGTGTGGAAAAAACACTTTTTGCACTTGTGATAGTGTTGAAAAACCACTTTTCGCACTTGTGTTAGTGTTGAAAAACCACTTTTCGCACTTGTGTTGGTGCAGGAAACCAGTTTTGCACTTGTATTAGTGTGGAAAAAACCACTTTTCGCACTTGTGTTAGTGTTGAAAAACCACTTTTCGCAGTTGTATTAGTGTGGAAAAAACACTTTTTGCACTTGTGATATAGTTGAAAAACCACTTCTCGCACTTGTGTTAGTGTTGAAAAACCACTTTTCGCACTTGTGTTGGTGCAGGAAACCACTTTTGCACTTGTATTATTGTGGAAAAACCACTTTTCGCAATTGTGTTAGTGTTGAAAAACCACTTTTCGCACTTGTGTTAGTGTTGAAAAACCACTTTTCGCACTTGTGTTAGTGTTGAAAAACCACTTTTCGCACTTGTGTTGGTGCAGGAAACCACTTTTGCACTTGTATTAGTGTGGAAAAAACACTTTTCGCACTTGTGTTAGTGTTGAAAAATCACTTTTCGCACTTGTATTAGTGTGGAAAAACCACTTTTCGCAATTGTGTTAGTGTTGAAAAACCACTTTTCGCACTTGTGTTAGTGTTGAAAAACCACTTTTCGCACTTGTGTTAGTGTTGAAAAACCACTTTTCGCAATTGTGTTGGTGCAGGAAACCACTTTTGCACTTGTATTAGTGTGGAAAAACACTTTTTGCACTTGTGATAGTGTGAAAAACCACTTTTCGCACATGTGTTAGTGTTGAAAAACCACTTTTCGCACTTGTGTTGGTGCAGGAAAACCACTATTGCACTTGTATTGGTGTGGAAAAACCACTTTTTGCACTTGTGATAGTGTTGAAAAACCACTTTTCGCACTTGTGTTAGTGTTGAAAAACCACTTTTCGCACTTGTGTTGGTGCAGGAAACCACTTTTGCACTTGTATTAGTGTGGAAAAAACACTTTTCGCACTTGTGTTAGTGTTGAAAAATCACTTTTCGCACTTGTATTAGTGTGGAAAAACCACTTTTCGCAATTGTGTTAGTGTTGAAAAACCACTTTTCGCACTTGTGTTAGTGTTGAAAAACCACTTTTCACACTTGTGTTAGTGTTGAAAAACCACTTTTCGCAATTGTGTTGGTGCAGGAAACCACTTTTGCACTTGTATTAGTGTGGAAAAAACACTTTTTGCACTTGTGATAGTGTGAAAAACCACTTTTCGCACATGTGTTAGTGTTGAAAAACCACTTTTCGCACTTGTGTTGGTGCAGGAAAACCACTATTGCACTTGTATTGGTGTGGAAAAACCACTTTTTGCACTTGTGATAGTGTTGAAAAACCACTTTTCGCACTTGTGTTAGTGTTGAAAAACCACTTTTCGCACTTGTATTAGTGTGGAAAAAACACTTTTTGCACTTGTGATAGAGTTGAAAAACCACTTCTCGCACTTGTGTTAGTGTTGAAAAAACACTTTTCGCACTTGTGTTAGTGTGGAAAAAACACTTTTTGCACTTGTGATAGTGTTGAAAAACCACTTTTCGCACTTGTGTTAGTGTTGAAAAACCACTTTTCGCACTTGTGTTTGTGCAGGAAACCACTTTTGCACTTGTATTGGTGTGGAAAAACCACTTTTCGCACTTGTGTTAGTGTTGAAAAACCACTTTTCGCACTTGTGTTAGTGTTGAAAAACAACTTTTCGCACTTGTGTTGGTGCAGGAAACCACTTTTGCACTTGTATTAGTGTGGAAAAACCACTTTTCGCACTTGTGTTAGTGTTGAAAAACCACTTTTCGCACTTGTGTTAGTGTTGAAAAACCACTTTTCGCACTTGTGTTGGTGCAGGAAACCACTTTTGCACTTGTATTATTGTGGAAAAACCACTTTTCGCAATTGTGTTAGTATTGAAAAACCACTTTTCGCACTTGTGTTAGTGTTGAAAAACCACTTTTCGCACTTGTGTTAGTGTTGAAAAACCACTTTTCGCACTTGTGTTGGTGCAGGAAACCACTTTTGCACTTGTATTAGTGTGGAAAAAACACTTTTCGCACTTGTGTTAGTGTTGAAAAATCACTTTTCGCACTTGTATTAGTGTGGAAAAACCACTTTTCGCAATTGTGTTAGTGTTGAAAAACCACTTTTCGCACTTGTGTTAGTGTTGAAAAACCACTTTTCGCACTTGTGTTAGTGTTGAAAAACCACTTTTCGCAATTGTGTTGGTGCAGGAAACCACTTTTGCACTTGTATTAGTGTGGAAAAAACACTTTTTGCACTTGTGATAGTGTGAAAAACCACTTTTCGCACATGTGTTAGTGTTGAAAAACCACTTTTCGCACTTGTGTTGGTGCAGGAAAACCACTATTGCACTTGTATTGGTGTGGGAAAACCACTTTTTGCACTTGTGATAGTGTTGAAAAACCACTTTTCGCACTTGTGTTAGTGTTGAAAAACCACTTTTCGCACTTGTGTTGGTGCAGGAAACCACTTTTGCACTTGTGTTAGTGTGGAAAAACCACTTTTCGCACTTGTGTTAGTGTTGAAAAACCACTTTTCGCACTTGTGGTAGTGTTGAAAAACCACTTTTCGCACTTGTGTTGGTGCAGGAAACCACTTTTGCACTTGTATTAGTGTGGAAAAAACACTTTTTGCACTTGTGATAGTGTTGAAAAACCACTTTTCGCACTTGTGTTAGTGTTGAAAAACCACTTTTCGCACTTGTGTTAGTGTTGAAAAAACACTTTTCGCACTTGTGTTGGTGCAGGAAACCTCTTTTGCACTTGTATTAATGTGGAAAAAACACTTTTTGCACTTGTGATAGTGTTGAAAAACCACTTTTCGCACTTGTGTTAGTGTTGAAAAACCACTTTTCGCACTTGTGTTGGTGCAGGAAACCACTTTTGCACTTGTATTAATGTGGGAAAAACACTTTTCGCACTTGTGTTAGTGTTGAAAAACCACTTTTCGCACTTGTGTTAGTGTTGAAAAACCACTTTTCGCACTTGTGTTGGTGCAGGAAACCACTTTTGCACTTGCATTAGTGTGGAAAAACCACTTTTCGCACTTGTGTTAGTGTTGAAAAACCACTTTTCGCACTTGTGTTGGTGCAGGAAACCACTTTTGCACTTGTATTAGTGTGGAAAAAACACTTTTCGCACTTGTGTTGTTGCAGGAAACCACTTTTGCACTTGTATTAGTGTGGAAAACCACTTTTCGCACTTGTGTTAGTGTTGAAAAACCACTTCTCGCACTTGTGTTAGTGTTGAAAAACCACTTTTCGCACTTGTGTTGGTGCAGGAAACCACTTTTGCACTTGTATTAGTGTGGAAAAACCACTTTTCGCAATTGTGTTAGTGTTGAAAAACCACTTTTCGCACTTGGGTTGGTGCAGGAAACCACTTTTGCACTTGTATTAGTGTGGAAAAACCACCGTTCGCACATGTGTTCGTGTTGAAAAACCACTTTTCGCACTTGTGTTAGTGTTGAAAAACCACTTTTCGCACTTGTGTTGGTGCAGGAAACCACTTTTGCACTTGTATTGGTGTGGAAAAACCACTTTTCGCACTTGTGTTAGTGTTGAAAAACCACTTTTCGCACTTGTGTTAGTGTTGAAAAACAACTTTTCGCACTTGTGTTGTTGCAGGAAACCACTTTTGCACTTGTATTAGTGTGGAAAAACCACTTTTCGCACTTGTGTTAGTGTTGAAAAACCACTTTTCGCACTTGTGTTAGTGTTGAAAAACCACTTTTCGCACTTGTGTTTGTGCAGGAAACCACTTTTGCACTTGTATTAGTGTGGAAAAAACACTTTTTGCACATGTGATAGTGTTGAAAAACCACTTTTCGCACTTGTGTTAGTGTTGAAAAACCACTTTTCGCACTTGTATTAGTGTGGAAAAACCACTTTTCGCACTTGTGTTAGTGTTGAAAAACCACTTTTTGCACTTGTGTCAGTGTTGAAAAACCACTTTTCGCACTTGTGTTAGTGTTGAAAAACCACTTTTCGCACTTGTGTTGGTGCAGGAAACCACTTTTGCACTTGTATTAGTGTGGAAAAACCACTTTTTGCACTTGTGATAGTGTTGAAAAACCGCTTTTCGCACTTGTGTTAGTGTTGAAAAACCACTTTTCGCACTTGTGTTGGTGCAGGAAACCACTTTTGCACTTGTGTTAGTGTGGAAAAACCACTTTTCGCACTTGTGTTAGTGTTGAAAAACCACTTTTCGCACTTGTGGTAGTGTTGAAAAACCACTTTTCGCACTTGTGTTGGTGCAGGAAACCACTTTTGCACTTGTATTAGTGTGGAAAAAACACTTTTTGCACTTGTGATAGTGTTGAAAAACCACTTTTCGCACTTGTGTTAGTGTTGAAAAACCACTTTTCGCACTTGTGTTGGTGCAGGAAACCAGTTTTGCACTTGTATTAGTGTGGAAAAACCACTTTTCGCACTTGTGTTAGTGTTGAAAAACCACTTTTGCACTTGTATTAGTGTGGAAAAAACATTTTTGCACTTGTGATAGTGTTGGAAAACCACTTTTTGCACTTCTGTTAGGGTTGAAAAACCACTTTTCGCACTTGTGTTGGTGCAGGAAACCACTTTTGCACTTGTATTAGTGTGGAAAAACCACTTTTCGCACTTGTGTTAGTGTTGAAAAACCACTTTTCGCACTTGTATTAGTGTGGAAAAAACACTTTTTGCACTTGTGATATAGTTGAAAAACCACTTCTCGCACTTGTGTTAGTGTTGAAAAACCACTTTTCGCACTTGTGTTGGTGCAGGAAACCACTTTTGCACTTGTATTATTGTGGAAAAACCACTTTTCGCAATTGTGTTAGTGTTGAAAAACCACTTTTCGCACTTGTGTTAGTGTTGAAAAACCACTTTTCGCACTTGTGTTAGTGTTGAAAAACCACTTTTCGCACTTGTGTTGGTGCAGGAAACCACTTTTGCACTTGTATTAGTGTGGAAAAAACACTTTTCGCACTTGTGTTAGTGTTGAAAAATCACTTTTCGCACTTGTATTAGTGTGGAAAAACCACTTTTCGCAATTGTGTTAGTGTTGAAAAACCACTTTTCGCACTTGTGTTAGTGTTGAAAAACCACTTTTCGCACTTGTGTTAGTGTTGAAAAACCACTTTTCGCAATTGTGTTGGTGCAGGAAACCACTTTTGCACTTGTATTAGTGTGGAAAAAACACTTTTTGCACTTGTGATAGTGTGAAAAACCACTTTTCGCACATGTGTTAGTGTTGAAAAACCACTTTTCGCACTTGTGTTGGTGCAGGAAAACCACTATTGCACTTGTATTGGTGTGGGAAAACCACTTTTCGCACTTGTGTTAGTGTTGAAAAACCACTTTTCGCACTTGTGTTAGTGTTGAAAAACCACTTTTCGCACTTGTGTTGGTGCAGGAAACCACTTTTGCACTTGTATTAGTGTGAAAAAACCACTTTTCGCACTTGTGTTAGTGTTGAAAAACCACTTTTCGCACTTGAGTTAGTGTTGAAAAACCACTTTTCGCACTTGTGTTGGTGCAGGAAACCACTTTTGCACTTGTATTAGTGTGGAAAAAACACTTTTTGCACTTGTGATAGTGTTGAAAAACCACTTTTCGCACTTGTGTTAGTGTTGAAAAACAACTTTTCGCACCTGTGTTAGTGTTGAAAAACCACTTTTCGCACTTGTATTAGTGTGGAAAAACCACTTTTTGCACTTGTGTTAGTGTTGAAAAACCACTTTTCGCACTAGTGTCAGTGTTGAAAAATCACTTTTCGCACTTGTGTTAGTGTTGAAAAACCACTTTTCGCACTTGTGTTGGTGCAGGAAACCACTTTTGCACTTGTATTAGTGTGGAAAAACCACTTTTCGCACTTGTGTTAGTGTTGAAAAACCACTTTTCGCACTTGTGTTAGTGTTGAAAAACCACTTTTTGCACTTGTGTTGGTGCAGGAAACCACTTTTGCACTTGTATTAGTGTGGAAAAAACACTTTTTGCACTTGTGATAGTGTTGAAAAACCACTTTTTGCACTTGTGTTAGTGTTGAAAAACCACTTTTCGCACTTGTGTTAGTGTTGAAAAACCACTTTTCGCACTTGTGTTGGTGCAGGAAACCACTTTTGCACTTGTATTAGTGTGGAAAAAACACTTTTTGCACTTGTGATAGTGTTGAAAAACCACTTTTCGCACTTGTGTTAGTGTTGAAAAACCACTTTTCGCACTTGTGTTAGTGTTGAAAAACCACTTTTCGCACTTGTGTTAGTGTTGAAAAACCACTTTTCGCACTTGTGTAGGTGCAGGAAACCACTTTTGCACTTGTATTAGTGTGGAAAAACCACTTTTCGCACTTGTGTTAGTGTTGAAAAACCACTTTTCGCACTTGTGTTAGTGTTGAAAAACCACTTTTAGCACTTGTGTTGGTGCAGGAAACCACTTTTGCACTTGTATTATTGTGGAAAAAACACTTTTTGCACTTGTGATAGTGTTGAAAAACCACTTTTCGCACTTGTGTTAGTGTTGAAAAACCACTTTTCGCACTTGTGTTAGTGTTGAAAAACCACTTTTCGCACTTGTGTTGGTGCAGGAAACCACTTTTGCACTTGTATTATTGTGGAAAAAACACTTTTTGCACTTGTGTTAGTGTTGAAAAACCACTTTTCGCACTTGTGTTAGTGTTGAAAAACAACTTTTCGCACTTGTGTTGGTGCAGGAAACCACTTTTGCACTTGTATTAGTGTGGAAAAACCACTTTTCGCACTTGTGTTAGTGTTGAAAAACCACTTTTCGCACTTGTGTTAGTGTTGAAAAACCACTTTTCGCACTTGTGTTGGTGCAGGAAACCACTTTTGCACTTGTATTAGTGTGGAAAAACCACTTTTCGCAATTGTGTTAGTGTTGAAAAACCACTTTTCGCACTTGTGTTAGTGTTGAAAAACCACTTTTCGCACTTGTGTTAGTGTTGAAAAACCACTTTTCGCACTTGTGTTGGTGCAGGAAACCACTATTGCACTTGTATTAGTGTGGAAAAACCACTTTTCGCAATTGTGTTAGTGTTGAAAAACCACTTTTCGCACTTGGGTTAGTGTTGAAAAACCACTTTTCGCACTTGTATTAGTGTTGAAAAACCACTTTTCGCACTTGTGTTGGTGCAGGAAACCACTATTGCACTTGTATTGGTGTGGAAAAACCACTTTTCGCACTTGTGTTAGTGTTGAAAAACCACTTTTCGCACTTGTGTTAGTGTTGAAAAACCACTTTTCGCACTTGTGTTGGTGCAGGAAACCACTTTTGCACTTGTATTAGTGTGGAAAAACCACTTTTCGCACTTGTGTTAGGGTTGAAAAACCACTTTTCGCACTTGTGTTGGTGCAGAAAACCACTTTTGCACTTGTATTAGTGTGGAAAAACCACTTTTCGCACTTGTTTTAGTGTTGAAAAACCACTTTTCGCACTTGTATTAGTGTGGAAAAAACACTTTTTGCACTTGTGATAGAGTTGAAAAACCACTTCTCGCACTTGTGTTAGTGTTGAAAAACCACTTTTCGCACATGTGTTGGTGCAGGAAACCACTTTTGCACTTGTATTAGTGTGGAAAACCACTTTTCGCACATGTGTTAGTGTTGAAAAACCACTTTTCGCACTTGTGTTAGTGTTGAAAAGCCACTTTTCACACTTGTGTTGGTGCAGGAAACCACTATTGCACTTGTATTGGTGTGGAAAAACCACTTTTCGCACTTGTATTAGTGTTGAAAAACCACTTTTCGCACTTGTGTTAGTGTTGAAAAACCACTTTTCGCACTTGTGTTGGTGCAGGAAACCACTTTTGCAATTGTATTAGTGTGGAAAAACACTTTTTGCACTTGTGATAGTGTTGAAAAACCACTTTTCGCACTTGTGTTAGTGTTGAAAAACCACTTTTTGCACTTGTGTTGTTGCAGGAAACCACGTTTGCACTTGTATTAATGTGGATAACCACTTTTCGCACTTGTGTTAGTGTTGAAAAACCACTTCTCGCACTTGTGTTAGTGTTGAAAAACCACTTTTCGCACTTGGGTTGGTGCAGGAAACCACTTTTGCACTTGTATTAGTGTGGAAAAACCACCGTTCGCACATGTGTTAGTGTTGAAAAACCACTTTTCGCACTTGTGTTAGTGTTGAAAAACCACTTTTCGCACTTGTGTTGGTGCAGGAAACCACTTTTGCACTTGTATTGGTGTGGAAAAACCACTTTTCGCACTTGTGTTAGTGTTGAAAAACCACTTTTCGCACTTGTGTTAGTATTGAAAAACAACTTTTCGCACTTGTGTTGGTGCAGGAAACCACTTTTGCACTTGTATTAGTGTGGAAAAACCACTTTTCGCACTTGTGTTAGTGTTGAAAAACCACTTTTCGCACTTGTGTTAGTGTTGAAAAACCACTTTTCGCACTTGTGTTAGTGCAGGAAACCACTTTTGCACTTGTATTAGTGTGGAAAAACCACTTTTCGCAATTGTGTTAGTGTTGAAAAACCACTTTTGCACTTGTATTAGTGTGGAAAAAACATTTTTGCACTTGTGATAGTGTTGGAAAACCACTTTTTGCACTTCTGTTAGGGTTGAAAAACCACTTTTCGCACTTGTGTTGGTGCAGGAAACCACTTTTGCACTTGTATTAGTGTGGAAAAACCACTTTTCGCACTTGTGTTAGTGTTGAAAAACCACTTTTCGCACTTGTATTAGTGTGGAAAAAACACTTTTTGCACTTGTGATATAGTTGAAAAACCACTTCTCGCACTTGTGTTAGTGTTGAAAAACCACTTTTCGCACTTGTGTTGGTGCAGGAAACCACTTTTGCACTTGTATTATTGTGGAAAAACCACTTTTCGCAATTGTGTTAGTGTTGAAAAACCACTTTTCGCACTTGTGTTAGTGTTGAAAAACCACTTTTCGCACTTGTGTTAGTGTTGAAAAACCACTTTTCGCACTTGTGTTGGTGCAGGAAACCACTTTTGCACTTGTATTAGTGTGGAAAAAACACTTTTCGCACTTGTGTTAGTGTTGAAAAATCACTTTTCGCACTTGTATTAGTGTGGAAAAACCACTTTTCGCAATTGTGTTAGTGTTGAAAAACCACTTTTCGCACTTGTGTTAGTGTTGAAAAACCACTTTTCGCACTTGTGTTAGTGTTGAAAAACCACTTTTCGCAATTGTGTTGGTGCAGGAAACCACTTTTGCACTTGTATTAGTGTGGAAAAAACACTTTTTGCACTTGTGATAGTGTGAAAAACCACTTTTCGCACATGTGTTAGTGTTGAAAAACCACTTTTCGCACTTGTGTTGGTGCAGGAAAACCACTATTGCACTTGTATTGGTGTGGGAAAACCACTTTTCGCACTTGTGTTAGTGTTGAAAAACCACTTTTCGCACTTGTGTTAGTGTTGAAAAACCACTTTTCGCACTTGTGTTGGTGCAGGAAACCACTTTTGCACTTGTATTAGTGTGAAAAAACCACTTTTCGCACTTGTGTTAGTGTTGAAAAACCACTTTTCGCACTTGAGTTAGTGTTGAAAAACCACTTTTCGCACTTGTGTTGGTGCAGGAAACCACTTTTGCACTTGTATTAGTGTGGAAAAAACACTTTTTGCACTTGTGATAGTGTTGAAAAACCACTTTTCGCACTTGTGTTAGTGTTGAAAAACAACTTTTCGCACCTGTGTTAGTGTTGAAAAACCACTTTTCGCACTTGTATTAGTGTGGAAAAACCACTTTTTGCACTTGTGTTAGTGTTGAAAAACCACTTTTCGCACTAGTGTCAGTGTTGAAAAATCACTTTTCGCACTTGTGTTAGTGTTGAAAAACCACTTTTCGCACTTGTGTTGGTGCAGGAAACCACTTTTGCACTTGTATTAGTGTGGAAAAACCACTTTTCGCACTTGTGTTAGTGTTGAAAAACCACTTTTCGCACTTGTGTTAGTGTTGAAAAACCACTTTTTGCACTTGTGTTGGTGCAGGAAACCACTTTTGCACTTGTATTAGTGTGGAAAAAACACTTTTTGCACTTGTGATAGTGTTGAAAAACCACTTTTTGCACTTGTGTTAGTGTTGAAAAACCACTTTTGGCACTTGTGTTAGTGTTGAAAAACCACTTTTCGCACTTGTGTTGGTGCAGGAAACCACTTTTGCACTTGTATTAGTGTGGAAAAAACACTTTTTGCACTTGTGATAGTGTTGAAAAACCACTTTTCGCACTTGTGTTAGTGTTGAAAAACCACTTTTCACACTTGTGTTAGTGTTGAAAAACCACTTTTCGCACTTGTGTTAGTGTTGAAAAACCACTTTTCGCACTTGTGTAGGTGCAGGAAACCACTTTTGCACTTGTATTAGTGTGGAAAAACCACTTTTCGCACTTGTGTTAGTGTTGAAAAACCACTTTTCGCACTTGTGTTAGTGTTGAAAAACCACTTTTAGCACTTGTGTTGGTGCAGGAAACCACTTTTGCACTTGTATTATTGTGGAAAAAACACTTTTTGCACTTGTGATAGTGTTGAAAAACCACTTTTCGCACTTGTGTTAGTGTTGAAAAACCACTTTTCGCACTTGTGTTAGTGTTGAAAAACCACTTTTCGCACTTGTGTTGGTGCAGGAAACCACTTTTGCACTTGTATTATTGTGGAAAAAACACTTTTTGCACTTGTGTTAGTGTTGAAAAACCACTTTTCGCACTTGTGTTAGTGTTGAAAAACAACTTTTCGCACTTGTGTTGGTGCAGGAAACCACTTTTGCACTTGTATTAGTGTGGAAAAACCACTTTTCGCACTTGTGTTAGTGTTGAAAAACCACTTTTCGCACACTTGTGTTAGTGTTGAAAAACCACTTTTCGCACTTGTGTTGGTGCAGGAAACCACTTTTGCACTTGTATTATTGTGGAAAAAACACTTTTTGCACTTGTGATAGTGTTGAAAAACCACTTTTCGCACTTGTGTTAGTGTTGAAAAACCACTTTTCGCACTTGTTTTGGTGCAGGAAACCACTTTTGCACTTGTATTAGTGTGGAAAAAACACTTTTCGCACTTGTGTTAGTGTTGAAAAACCACTTTTCGCACTTGTGTTAGTGTTGAAAAACCACTTTTCGCACTTGTGTTGGTGCAGGAAACCACTTTTGCACTTGTATTATTGTGGAAAAAACACTTTTTGCACTTGTGATAGTGTTGAAAAACCACTTTTCGCACTTGTGTTAGTGTTGAAAAACCACTTTTCGCACTTGTGTTGGTGCAGGGAACCACTTTTGCACTTGTATTGGTGTGGAAAAACCACTTTTCGCACTTGTGTTAGTGTTGAAAAACCACTTTTCGCACTTGTGTTAGTGTTGAAAAACAACTTTTCGCACTTGTGTTGGTGCAGGAAACCACTTTTGCACTTGTATTAGTGTGGAAAAACCACTTTTCGCACTTGTGTTAGTGTTGAAAAACCACTTTTCGCACTTGTATTAGTGTGGAAAAAACACTTTTCGCAATTGTGTTAGTGTTGAAAAACCACTTTTCGCACTTGTGTTAGTGTTGAAAAACCACTTTTCGCACTTGTGTTAGTGTTGAAAAACCACTTTTCGCACTTGTGTTGGTGCAGGAAACCACTATTGCACTTGTATTAGTGTGGAAAAACCACTTTTCGCAATTGTGTTAGTGTTGAAAAACCACTTTTCGCACTTGGGTTAGTGTTGAAAAACCACTTTTCGCACTTGTATTAGTGTTGAAAAACCACTTTTCGCACTTGTGTTGGTGCAGGAAACCACTATTGCACTTGTATTGGTGTGGAAAAACCACTTTTCGCACTTGTGTTAGTGTTGAAAAACCACTTTTCGCACTTGTGTTAGTGTTGAAAAACCACTTTTCGCACTTGTGTTGGTGCAGGAAACCACTTTTGCACTTGTATTAGTGTGGAAAAACCACTTTTCGCACTTGTGTTAGGGTTGAAAAACCACTTTTCGCACTTGTGTTGGTGCAGAAAACCACTTTTGCACTTGTATTAGTGTGGAAAAACCACTTTTCGCACTTGTGTTAGTGTTGAAAAACCACTTTTCGCACTTGTATTAGTGTGGAAAAAACACTTTTTGCACTTGTGATAGAGTTGAAAAACCACTTCTCGCACTTGTGTTAGTGTTGAAAAACCACTTTTCGCACATGTGTTGGTGCAGGAAACCACTTTTGCACTTGTATTAGTGTGGAAAACCACTTTTCGCACATGTGTTAGTGTTGAAAAACCACTTTTCGCACTTGTGTTAGTGTTGAAAAGCCACTTTTCGCACTTGTGTTGGTGCAGGAAACCACTACTGCACTTGTATTGGTGTGGAAAAACCACTTTTCGCACTTGTATTAGTGTTGAAAAACCACTTTTCGCACTTGTGTTAGTGTTGAAAAACCACTTTTCGCACTTGTGTTGGTGCAGGAAACCACTTTTGCAATTGTATTAGTGTGGAAAAACACTTTTTGCACTTGTGATAGTGTTGAAAAACCACTTTTCGCACTTGTGTTAGTGTTGAAAAACCACTTTTTGCACTTGTGTTGTTGCAGGAAACCACTTTTGCACTTGTATTAGTGTGGATAACCACTTTTCGCACTTGTGTTAGTGTTGAAAAACCACTTCTCGCACTTGTGTTAGTGTTGAAAAACCACTTTTCGCACTTGGGTTGGTGCAGGAAACCACTTTTGCACTTGTATTAGTGTGGAAAAACCACCGTTCGCACATGTGTTAGTGTTGAAAAACCACTTTTCGCACTTGTGTTAGTGTTGAAAAACCACTTTTCGCACTTGTGTTGGTGCAGGAAACCACTTTTGCACTTGTATTGGTGTGGAAAAACCACTTTTCGCACTTGTGTTAGTGTTGAAAAACCACTTTTCGCACTTGTGTTAGTATTGAAAAACAACTTTTCGCACTTGTGTTGGTGCAGGAAACCACTTTTGCACTTGTATTAGTGTGGAAAAACCACTTTTCGCACTTGTGTTAGTGTTGAAAAACCACTTTTCGCACTTGTGTTAGTGTTGAAAAACCACTTTTCGCACTTGTGTTAGTGCAGGAAACCACTTTTGCACTTGTATTAGTGTGGAAAAAACACTTTTTGCACATGTGATAGTGTTGAAAAACCACTTTTGCACTTGTGTTAGTGTTGAAAAACCACTTTTCGCACTTGTGTTAGTGTTGAAAAACCACTTTTCGCACTTGTGTTGGTGCAGGAAACCACTTTTGCACTTGTATTAGTGTGGAAAAAGCACTTTTTGCACTTGTGATAGTGTTGAAAAACCACTTTTCGCACTTGTGTGAGTGTTGAAAAACCACTTTTCGCACTTGTGTTAGTGTTGAAAAACCACTTTTCGCACTTGTGTCGGTGCAGGAAACCACTTTTGCACTTGTATTAGTGTGGAAAAACCACTTTTCGCACTTGTGTTAGTGTTGAAAAACCACTTTTCGCACTTGTGTTCGTGCAGGAAACCACTTTTGCACTTGTATTAGTGTGGAAAAAACACTTTTTGCACTTGTGATATTGTTGAAAAACCACTTTTTGCACTTGTGTTCGTGTTGAAAAACCACTTTTCGCACTTGTGTTAGTGTTGAAAAACCACTTTTCGCACTTGTGTTAGTGTTGAAAAACCACTTTTCACACTTGTGTTGGTGCAGGAAACCACTTTTGCCCTTGTATTGGTGTGGAAAAAACACTTTTTGCACTTGTGATAGTGTTGAAAAACCACATTTCGCACTTGTGTTAGTGTTGAAAAACCACTTTTCGCACTTGTGTTAGTGTTGAAAAACCACTTTTCGCACTTGTGTCGGTGCAGGAAACCACTTTTGCACTTGTATTAGTGTGGAAAAACCACTTTTCGCACTTGTGTTAGTGTTGAAAAACCACTTTTCGCACTTGTGTCGGTGCAGGAAACCACTTTTGCACTTGTATTAGTGTGGAAAAACCACTTTTCGCACTTGTGTTAGTGTTGAAAAACCACTTTTTGCACTTCTGTTAGGGTTGAAAAACCACTTTTCGCACTTGTGTTGGTGCAGGAAACCACTTTTGCCCTTGTATTAGTGTGGAAAAAACACTTTTTGCACTTGTGATAGTGTTGAAAAACCACTTTTTGCACTTGTGTTAGTGTTGAAAAACCACTTTTCGCACTTGTGTTGGTGCAGGAAACCACTTTTGCACTTGTATTAGTGTGGAAAAACCACTTTTCGCACTTGTGTTAGTGTTGAAAAACCACTTTTCACACTTGTGTTAGTGTTGAAAAACCACTTTTCGCACTTGTGTTAGTGTTGAAAAACCACTTTTCGCACTTGTGTTGGTGCAGGAAACCACTATTGCACTTGTATTAGTGTGGAAAAACCACTTTTCGCAATTGTGTTAGTGTTGAAAAACCACTTTTCGCACTTGGGTTAGTGTTGAAAAACCACTTTTCGCACTTGTATTAGTGTTGAAAAACCACTTTTCGCACTTGTGTTGGTGCAGGAAACCACTATTGCACTTGTATTGGTGTGGAAAAACCACTTTTCGCACTTGCGTTAGTGTTGAAAAACCACTTTTCGCACTTGTGTTAGTGTTGAAAAACCACTTTTCGCACTTGTGTTGGTGCAGGAAACCACTTTTGCACTTGTATTAGTGTGGAAAAACCACTTTTCGCACTTGTGTTAGGGTTGAAAAACCACTTTTCGCACTTGTGTTGGTGCAGAAAACCACTTTTGCACTTGTATTAGTGTGGAAAAACCACTTTTCGCACTTGTTTTAGTGTTGAAAAACCACTTTTCGCACTTGTATTAGTGTGGAAAAAACACTTTTTGCACTTGTGATAGAGTTGAAAAACCACTTCTCGCACTTGTGTTAGTGTTGAAAAACCACTTTTCGCACATGTGTTGGTGCAGGAAACCACTTTTGCACTTGTATTAGTGTGGAAAAACACTTTTTGCACTTGTGATAGTGTTGAAAAACCACTTTTCGCACATGTGTTGGTGCAGGAAACCACTTTTGCACTTGTATTAGTGTGGAAAACCACTTTTCGCACATGTGTTAGTGTTGAAAAACCACTTTTCGCACTTGTGTTAGTGTTGAAAAGCCACTTTTCACACTTGTGTTGGTGCAGGAAACCACTATTGCACTTGTATTGGTGTGGAAAAACCACTTTTCGCACTTGTATTAGTGTTGAAAAACCACTTTTCGCACTTGTGTTAGTGTTGAAAAACCACTTTTCGCACTTGTGTTGGTGCAGGAAACCACTTTTGCAATTGTATTAGTGTGGAAAAACACTTTTTGCACTTGTGATAGTGTTGAAAAACCACTTTTCGCACTTGTGTTAGTGTTGAAAAACCACTTTTTGCACTTGTGTTGTTGCAGGAAACCACTTTTGCACTTGTATTAGTGTGGATAACCACTTTTCGCACTTGTGTTAGTGTTGAAAAACCACTTCTCGCACTTGTGTTAGTGTTGAAAAACCACTTTTCGCACTTGGGTTGGTGCAGGAAACCACTTTTGCACTTGTATTAGTGTGGAAAATCCACCGTTCGCACATGTGTTAGTGTTGAAAAACCACTTTTCGCACTTGTGTTAGTGTTGAAAAACCACTTTTCGCACTTGTGTTGGTGCAGGAAACCACTTTTGCACTTGTATTGGTGTGGAAAAACCACTTTTCGCACTTGTGTTAGTGTTGAAAAACCACTTTTCGCACTTGTGTTAGTATTGAAAAACAACTTTTCGCACTTGTGTTGGTGCAGGAAACCACTTTTGCACTTGTATTAGTGTGGAAAAACCACTTTTCGCACTTGTGTTAGTGTTGAAAAACCACTTTTCGCACTTGTGTTAGTGTTGAAAAACCACTTTTCGCACTTGTGTTAGTGCAGGAAACCACTTTTGCACTTGTATTAGTGTGGAAAAACCACTTTTCGCAATTGTGTTAGTGTTGAAAAACCACTTTTGCACTTGTATTAGTGTGGAAAAAACATTTTTGCACTTGTGATAGTGTTGGAAAACCACTTTTTGCACTTCTGTTAGGGTTGAAAAACCACTTTTCGCACTTGTGTTGGTGCAGGAAACCACTTTTGCACTTGTATTAGTGTGGAAAAACCACTTTTTGCACTTGTGATATAGTTGAAAAACCACTTCTCGCACTTGTGTTAGTGTTGAAAAACCACTTTTCGCACTTGTGTTGGTGCAGGAAACCACTTTTGCACTTGTATTATTGTGGAAAAACCACTTTTCGCAATTGTGTTAGTGTTGAAAAACCACTTTTCGCACTTGTGTTAGTGTTGAAAAACCACTTTTCGCACTTGTGTTAGTGTTGAAAAACCACTTTTCGCACTTGTGTTGGTGCAGGAAACCACTTTTGCACTTGTATTAGTGTGGAAAAAACACTTTTCGCACTTGTGTTAGTGTTGAAAAATCACTTTTCGCACTTGTATTAGTGTGGAAAAACCACTTTTCGCAATTGTGTTAGTGTTGAAAAACCACTTTTCGCACTTGTGTTAGTGTTGAAAAACCACTTTTCGCACTTGTGTTAGTGTTGAAAAACCACTTTTCGCAATTGTGTTGGTGCAGGAAACCACTTTTGCACTTGTATTAGTGTGGAAAAAACACTTTTTGCACTTGTGATAGTGTGAAAAACCACTTTTCGCACATGTGTTAGTGTTGAAAAACCACTTTTCGCACTTGTGTTGGTGCAGGAAAACCACTATTGCACTTGTATTGGTGTGGGAAAACCACTTTTCGCACTTGTGTTAGTGTTGAAAAACCACTTTTCGCACTTGTGTTAGTGTTGAAAAACCACTTTTCGCACTTGTGTTGGTGCAGGAAACCACTTTTGCACTTGTATTAGTGTGAAAAAACCACTTTTCGCACTTGTGTTAGTGTTGAAAAACCACTTTTCGCACTTGAGTTAGTGTTGAAAAACCACTTTTCGCACTTGTGTTGGTGCAGGAAACCACTTTTGCACTTGTATTAGTGTGGAAAAAACACTTTTTGCACTTGTGATAGTGTTGAAAAACCACTTTTCGCACTTGTGTTAGTGTTGAAAAACAACTTTTCGCACCTGTGTTAGTGTTGAAAAACCACTTTTCGCACTTGTATTAGTGTGGAAAAACCACTTTTTGCACTTGTGTTAGTGTTGAAAAACCACTTTTCGCACTAGTGTCAGTGTTGAAAAATCACTTTTCGCACTTGTGTTAGTGTTGAAAAACCACTTTTCGCACTTGTGTTGGTGCAGGAAACCACTTTTGCACTTGTATTAGTGTGGAAAAACCACTTTTCGCACTTGTGTTAGTGTTGAAAAACCACTTTTCGCACTTGTGTTAGTGTTGAAAAACCACTTTTTGCACTTGTGTTGGTGCAGGAAACCACTTTTGCACTTGTATTAGTGTGGAAAAAACACTTTTTGCACTTGTGATAGTGTTGAAAAACCACTTTTTGCACTTGTGTTAGTGTTGAAAAACCACTTTTCGCACTTGTGTTAGTGTTGAAAAACCACTTTTCGCACTTGTGTTGGTGCAGGAAACCACTTTTGCACTTGTATTAGTGTGGAAAAAACACTTTTTGCACTTGTGATAGTGTTGAAAAACCACTTTTCGCACTTGTGTTAGTGTTGAAAAACCACTTTTCGCACTTGTGTTAGTGTTGAAAAACCACTTTTCGCACTTGTGTTAGTGTTGAAAAACCACTTTTCGCACTTGTGTAGGTGCAGGAAACCACTTTTGCACTTGTATTAGTGTGGAAAAACCACTTTTCGCACTTGTGTTAGTGTTGAAAAACCACTTTTCGCACTTGTGTTAGTGTTGAAAAACCACTTTTAGCACTTGTGTTGGTGCAGGAAACCACTTTTGCACTTGTATTATTGTGGAAAAAACACTTTTTGCACTTGTGATAGTGTTGAAAAACCACTTTTCGCACTTGTGTTAGTGTTGAAAAACCACTTTTCGCACTTGTGTTAGTGTTGAAAAACCACTTTTCGCACTTGTGTTGGTGCAGGAAACCACTTTTGCACTTGTATTATTGTGGAAAAAACACTTTTTGCACTTGTGTTAGTGTTGAAAAACCACTTTTCGCACTTGTGTTAGTGTTGAAAAACAACTTTTCGCACTTGTGTTGGTGCAGGAAACCACTTTTGCACTTGTATTAGTGTGGAAAAACCACTTTTCGCACTTGTGTTAGTGTTGAAAAACCACTTTTCGCACTTGTGTTAGTGTTGAAAAACCACTTTTCGCACTTGTGTTGGTGCAGGAAACCACTTTTGCACTTGTATTATTGTGGAAAAAACACTTTTTGCACTTGTGTTAGTGTTGAAAAACCACTTTTCGCACTTGTGTTAGTGTTGAAAAACAACTTTTCGCACTTGTGTTGGTGCAGGAAACCACTTTTGCACTTGTATTAGTGTGGAAAAACCACTTTTCGCACTTGTGTTAGTGTTGAAAAACCACTTTTCGCACTTGTGTTAGTGTTGAAAAACCACTTTTCGCACTTGTGTTGGTGCAGGAAACCACTTTTGCACTTGTATTATTGTGGAAAAAACACTTTTTGCACTTGTGATAGTGTTGAAAAACCACTTTTCGCACTTGTGTTAGTGTTGAAAAACCACTTTTCGCACTTGTGTTGGTGCAGGAAACCACTTTTGCACTTGTATTAGTGTGGAAAAAACACTTTTCGCACTTGTGTTAGTGTTGAAAAACCACTTTTCGCACTTGTGTTAGTGTTGAAAAACCACTTTTCGCACTTGTGTTGGTGCAGGAAACCACTTTTGCACTTGTATTATTGTGGAAAAAACACTTTTTGCACTTGTGATAGTGTTGAAAAACCACTTTTCGCACTTGTGTTAGTGTTGAAAAACCACTTTTCGCACTTGTGTTGGTGCAGGGAACCACTTTTGCACTTGTATTGGTGTGGAAAAACCACTTTTCGCACTTGTGTTAGTGTTGAAAAACCACTTTTCGCACTTGTGTTAGTGTTGAAAAACAACTTTTCGCACTTTGTTGGTGCAGGAAACCACTTTTGCACTTGTATTAGTGTGGAAAAACCACTTTTCGCACTTGTGTTAGTGTTGAAAAACCACTTTTCGCACTTGTGTTAGTGTTGAAAAACCACTTTTCGCACTTGTGTTGGTGCAGGAAACCACTTTTGCACTTGTATTAGTGTGGAAAAAACACTTTTCGCAATTGTGTTAGTGTTGAAAAACCACTTTTCGCACTTGTGTTAGTGTTGAAAAACCACTTTTCGCACTTGTGTTAGTGTTGAAAAACCACTTTTCGCACTTGTGTTGGTGCAGGAAACCACTATTGCACTTGTATTAGTGTGGAAAAACCACTTTTCGCAATTGTGTTAGTGTTGAAAAACCACTTTTCGCACTTGGGTTAGTGTTGAAAAACCACTTTTCGCACTTGTATTAGTGTTGAAAAACCACTTTTCGCACTTGTGTTGGTGCAGGAAACCACTATTGCACTTGTATTGGTGTGGAAAAACCACTTTTCGCACTTGTGTTAGTGTTGAAAAACCACTTTTCGCACTTGTGTTAGTGTTGAAAAACCACTTTTCGCACTTGTGTTGGTGCAGGAAACCACTTTTGCACTTGTATTAGTGTGGAAAAACCACTTTTCGCACTTGTGTTAGGGTTGAAAAACCACTTTTCGCACTTGTGTTGGTGCAGAAAACCACTTTTGCACTTGTATTAGTGTGGAAAAACCACTTTTCGCACTTGTGTTAGTGTTGAAAAACCACTTTTCGCACTTGTATTAGTGTGGAAAAAACACTTTTTGCACTTGTGATAGAGTTGAAAAACCACTTCTCGCACTTGTGTTAGTGTTGAAAAACCACTTTTCGCACATGTGTTGGTGCAGGAAACCACTTTTGCACGTGTATTAGTGTGGAAAACCACTTTTCGCACATGTGTTAGTGTTGAAAAACCACTTTTCGCACTTGTGTTAGTGTTGAAAAGCCACTTTTCGCACTTGTGTTGGTGCAGGAAACCACTACTGCACTTGTATTGGTGTGGAAAAACCACTTTTCGCACTTGTATTAGTGTTGAAAAACCACTTTTCGCACTTGTGTTAGTGTTGAAAAACCACTTTTCGCACTTGTGTTGGTGCAGGAAACCACTTTTGCAATTGTATTAGTGTGGAAAAACACTTTTTGCACTTGTGATAGTGTTGAAAAACCACTTTTCGCACTTGTGTTAGTGTTGAAAAACCACTTTTCGCACTTGTGTTAGTGTTGAAAAACCACTTTTCACACTTGTGTTGGTGCAGGAAACCACTTTTGCCCTTGTATTGGTGTGGAAAAAACACTTTTTGCACTTGTGATAGTGTTGAAAAACCACATTTCGCACTTGTGTTAGTGTTGAAAAACCACTTTTCGCACTTGTGTTAGTGTTGAAAAACCACTTTTCGCACTTGTGTCGGTGCAGGAAACCACTTTTGCACTTGTATTAGTGTGGAAAAACCACTTTTCGCACTTGTGTTAGTGTTGAAAAACCACTTTTCGCACTTGTGTCGGTGCAGGAAACCACTTTTGCACTTGTATTAGTGTGGAAAAACCACTTTTCGCACTTGTGTTAGTGTTGAAAAACCACTTTTTGCACTTCTGTTAGGGTTGAAAAACCACTTTTCGCACTTGTGTTGGTGCAGGAAACCACTTTTGCAATTGTATTAGTGTGAAAAACCACTTTTTGCACTTGTGTTCGTGTTGAAAAACCACTTTTCGCACTTGTGTTAGTGTTGAAAAACCACTTTTCGCACTTGTGTTAGTGTTGAAAAACCACTTTTCACACTTGTGTTGGTGCAGGAAACCACTTTTGCCCTTGTATTGGTGTGGAAAAAACACTTTTTGCACTTGTGATAGTGTTGAAAAACCACATTTCGCACTTGTGTTAGTGTTGAAAAACCACTTTTCGCACTTGTGTTAGTGTTGAAAAACCACTTTTCGCACTTGTGTCGGTGCAGGAAACCACTTTTGCACTTGTATTAGTGTGGAAAAACCACTTTTCGCACTTGTGTTAGTGTTGAAAAACCACTTTTCGCACTTGTGTCGGTGCAGGAAACCACTTTTGCACTTGTATTAGTGTGGAAAAACCACTTTTCGCACTTGTGTTAGTGTTGAAAAACCACTTTTTGCACTTCTGTTAGGGTTGAAAAACCACTTTTCGCACTTGTGTTGGTGCAGGAAACCACTTTTGCCCTTGTATTAGTGTGGAAAAAACACTTTTTGCACTTGTGATAGTGTTGAAAAACCACTTTTTGCACTTGTGTTAGTGTTGAAAAACCACTTTTCGCACTTGTGTTGGTGCAGGAAACCACTTTTGCACTTGTATTAGTGTGGAAAAACCACTTTTCGCACTTGTGTTAGTGTTGAAAAACCACTTTTCACACTTGTGTTAGTGTTGAAAAACCACTTTTCGCACTTGTGTTAGTGTTGAAAAACCACTTTTCGCACTTGTGTTGGTGCAGGAAACCACTATTGCACTTGTATTAGTGTGGAAAAACCACTTTTCGCAATTGTGTTAGTGTTGAAAAACCACTTTTCGCACTTGGGTTAGTGTTGAAAAACCACTTTTCGCACTTGTATTAGTGTTGAAAAACCACTTTTCGCACTTGTGTTGGTGCAGGAAACCACTATTGCACTTGTATTGGTGTGGAAAAACCACTTTTCGCACTTGCGTTAGTGTTGAAAAACCACTTTTCGCACTTGTGTTAGTGTTGAAAAACCACTTTTCGCACTTGTGTTGGTGCAGGAAACCACTTTTGCACTTGTATTAGTGTGGAAAAACCACTTTTCGCACTTGTGTTAGGGTTGAAAAACCACTTTTCGCACTTGTGTTGGTGCAGAAAACCACTTTTGCACTTGTATTAGTGTGGAAAAACCACTTTTCGCACTTGTTTTAGTGTTGAAAAACCACTTTTCGCACTTGTATTAGTGTGGAAAAAACACTTTTTGCACTTGTGATAGAGTTGAAAAACCACTTCTCGCACTTGTGTTAGTGTTGAAAAACCACTTTTCGCACATGTGTTGGTGCAGGAAACCACTTTTGCACTTGTATTAGTGTGGAAAAACACTTTTTGCACTTGTGATAGTGTTGAAAAACCACTTTTCGCACATGTGTTGGTGCAGGAAACCACTTTTGCACTTGTATTAGTGTGGAAAACCACTTTTCGCACATGTGTTAGTGTTGAAAAACCACTTTTCGCACTTGTGTTAGTGTTGAAAAGCCACTTTTCACACTTGTGTTGGTGCAGGAAACCACTATTGCACTTGTATTGGTGTGGAAAAACCACTTTTCGCACTTGTATTAGTGTTGAAAAACCACTTTTCGCACTTGTGTTAGTGTTGAAAAACCACTTTTCGCACTTGTGTTGGTGCAGGAAACCACTTTTGCAATTGTATTAGTGTGGAAAAACACTTTTTGCACTTGTGATAGTGTTGAAAAACCACTTTTCGCACTTGTGTTAGTGTTGAAAAACCACTTTTTGCACTTGTGTTGTTGCAGGAAACCACTTTTGCACTTGTATTAGTGTGGATAACCACTTTTCGCACTTGTGTTAGTGTTGAAAAACCACTTCTCGCACTTGTGTTAGTGTTGAAAAACCACTTTTCGCACTTGGGTTGGTGCAGGAAACCACTTTTGCACTTGTATTAGTGTGGAAAAACCACCGTTCGCACATGTGTTAGTGTTGAAAAACCACTTTTCGCACTTGTGTTAGTGTTGAAAAACCACTTTTCGCACTTGTGTTGGTGCAGGAAACCACTTTTGCACTTGTATTGGTGTGGAAAAACCACTTTTCGCACTTGTGTTAGTGTTGAAAAACCACTTTTCGCACTTGTGTTAGTATTGAAAAACAACTTTTCGCACTTGTGTTGGTGCAGGAAACCACTTTTGCACTTGTATTAGTGTGGAAAAACCACTTTTCGCACTTGTGTTAGTGTTGAAAAACCACTTTTCGCACTTGTGTTAGTGTTGAAAAACCACTTTTCGCACTTGTGTTAGTGCAGGAAACCACTTTTGCACTTGTATTAGTGTGGAAAAACCACTTTTCGCAATTGTGTTAGTGTTGAAAAACCACTTTTGCACTTGTATTAGTGTGGAAAAAACATTTTTGCACTTGTGATAGTGTTGGAAAACCACTTTTTGCACTTCTGTTAGGGTTGAAAAACCACTTTTCGCACTTGTGTTGGTGCAGGAAACCACTTTTGCACTTGTATTAGTGTGGAAAAACCACTTTTTGCACTTGTGATATAGTTGAAAAACCACTTCTCGCACTTGTGTTAGTGTTGAAAAACCACTTTTCGCACTTGTGTTGGTGCAGGAAACCACTTTTGCACTTGTATTATTGTGGAAAAACCACTTTTCGCAATTGTGTTAGTGTTGAAAAACCACTTTTCGCACTTGTGTTAGTGTTGAAAAACCACTTTTCGCACTTGTGTTAGTGTTGAAAAACCACTTTTCGCACTTGTGTTGGTGCAGGAAACCACTTTTGCACTTGTATTAGTGTGGAAAAAACACTTTTCGCACTTGTGTTAGTGTTGAAAAATCACTTTTCGCACTTGTATTAGTGTGGAAAAACCACTTTTCGCAATTGTGTTAGTGTTGAAAAACCACTTTTCGCACTTGTGTTAGTGTTGAAAAACCACTTTTCGCACTTGTGTTAGTGTTGAAAAACCACTTTTCGCAATTGTGTTGGTGCAGGAAACCACTTTTGCACTTGTATTAGTGTGGAAAAAACACTTTTTGCACTTGTGATAGTGTGAAAAACCACTTTTCGCACATGTGTTAGTGTTGAAAAACCACTTTTCGCACTTGTGTTGGTGCAGGAAAACCACTATTGCACTTGTATTGGTGTGGGAAAACCACTTTTCGCACTTGTGTTAGTGTTGAAAAACCACTTTTCGCACTTGTGTTAGTGTTGAAAAACCACTTTTCGCACTTGTGTTGGTGCAGGAAACCACTTTTGCACTTGTATTAGTGTGAAAAAACCACTTTTCGCACTTGTGTTAGTGTTGAAAAACCACTTTTCGCACTTGAGTTAGTGTTGAAAAACCACTTTTCGCACTTGTGTTGGTGCAGGAAACCACTTTTGCACTTGTATTAGTGTGGAAAAAACACTTTTTGCACTTGTGATAGTGTTGAAAAACCACTTTTCGCACTTGTGTTAGTGTTGAAAAACAACTTTTCGCACCTGTGTTAGTGTTGAAAACCACTTTTCGCACTTGTATTAGTGTGGAAAAACCACTTTTTGCACTTGTGTTAGTGTTGAAAAACCACTTTTCGCACTAGTGTCAGTGTTGAAAAATCACTTTTCGCACTTGTGTTAGTGTTGAAAAACCACTTTTCGCACTTGTGTTGGTGCAGGAAACCACTTTTGCACTTGTATTAGTGTGGAAAAACCACTTTTCGCACTTGTGTTAGTGTTGAAAAACCACTTTTCGCACTTGTGTTAGTGTTGAAAAACCACTTTTTGCACTTGTGTTGGTGCAGGAAACCACTTTTGCACTTGTATTAGTGTGGAAAAAACACTTTTTGCACTTGTGATAGTGTTGAAAAACCACTTTTTGCACTTGTGTTAGTGTTGAAAAACCACTTTTCGCACTTGTGTTAGTGTTGAAAAACCACTTTTCGCACTTGTGTTGGTGCAGGAAACCACTTTTGCACTTGTATTAGTGTGGAAAAAACACTTTTTGCACTTGTGATAGTGTTGAAAAACCACTTTTCGCACTTGTGTTAGTGTTGAAAAACCACTTTTCGCACTTGTGTTAGTGTTGAAAAACCACTTTTCGCACTTGTGTTAGTGTTGAAAAACCACTTTTCGCACTTGTGTAGGTGCAGGAAACCACTTTTGCACTTGTATTAGTGTGGAAAAACCACTTTTCGCACTTGTGTTAGTGTTGAAAAACCACTTTTCGCACTTGTGTTAGTGTTGAAAAACCACTTTTAGCACTTGTGTTGGTGCAGGAAACCACTTTTGCACTTGTATTATTGTGGAAAAAACACTTTTTGCACTTGTGATAGTGTTGAAAAACCACTTTTCGCACTTGTGTTAGTGTTGAAAAACCACTTTTCGCACTTGTGTTAGTGTTGAAAAACCACTTTTCGCACTTGTGTTGGTGCAGGAAACCACTTTTGCACTTGTATTATTGTGGAAAAAACACTTTTTGCACTTGTGTTAGTGTTGAAAAACCACTTTTCGCACTTGTGTTAGTGTTGAAAAACAACTTTTCGCACTTGTGTTGGTGCAGGAAACCACTTTTGCACTTGTATTAGTGTGGAAAAACCACTTTTCGCACTTGTGTTAGTGTTGAAAAACCACTTTTCGCACTTGTGTTAGTGTTGAAAAACCACTTTTCGCACTTGTGTTGGTGCAGGAAACCACTTTTGCACTTGTATTATTGTGGAAAAAACACTTTTTGCACTTGTGTTAGTGTTGAAAAACCACTTTTCGCACTTGTGTTAGTGTTGAAAAACAACTTTTCGCACTTGTGTTGGTGCAGGAAACCACTTTTGCACTTGTATTAGTGTGGAAAAACCACTTTTCGCACTTGTGTTAGTGTTGAAAAACCACTTTTCGCACTTGTGTTAGTGTTGAAAAACCACTTTTCGCACTTGTGTTGGTGCAGGAAACCACTTTTGCACTTGTATTATTGTGGAAAAAACACTTTTTGCACTTGTGATAGTGTTGAAAAACCACTTTTCGCACTTGTGTTAGTGTTGAAAAACCACTTTTCGCACTTGTGTTGGTGCAGGAAACCACTTTTGCACTTGTATTAGTGTGGAAAAAACACTTTTCGCACTTGTGTTAGTGTTGAAAAACCACTTTTCGCACTTGTGTTAGTGTTGAAAAACCACTTTTCGCACTTGTGTTGGTGCAGGAAACCACTTTTGCACTTGTATTATTGTGGAAAAAACACTTTTTGCACTTGTGATAGTGTTGAAAAACCACTTTTCGCACTTGTGTTAGTGTTGAAAAACCACTTTTCGCACTTGTGTTGGTGCAGGGAACCACTTTTGCACTTGTATTGGTGTGGAAAAACCACTTTTCGCACTTGTGTTAGTGTTGAAAAACCACTTTTCGCACTTGTGTTAGTGTTGAAAAACAACTTTTCGCACTTTGTTGGTGCAGGAAACCACTTTTGCACTTGTATTAGTGTGGAAAAACCACTTTTCGCACTTGTGTTAGTGTTGAAAAACCACTTTTCGCACTTGTGTTAGTGTTGAAAAACCACTTTTCGCACTTGTGTTGGTGCAGGAAACCACTTTTGCACTTGTATTAGTGTGGAAAAAACACTTTTCGCAATTGTGTTAGTGTTGAAAAACCACTTTTCGCACTTGTGTTAGTGTTGAAAAACCACTTTTCGCACTTGTGTTAGTGTTGAAAAACCACTTTTCGCACTTGTGTTGGTGCAGGAAACCACTATTGCACTTGTATTAGTGTGGAAAAACCACTTTTCGCAATTGTGTTAGTGTTGAAAAACCACTTTTCGCACTTGGGTTAGTGTTGAAAAACCACTTTTCGCACTTGTATTAGTGTTGAAAAACCACTTTTCGCACTTGTGTTGGTGCAGGAAACCACTATTGCACTTGTATTGGTGTGGAAAAACCACTTTTCGCACTTGTGTTAGTGTTGAAAAACCACTTTTCGCACTTGTGTTAGTGTTGAAAAACCACTTTTCGCACTTGTGTTGGTGCAGGAAACCACTTTTGCACTTGTATTAGTGTGGAAAAACCACTTTTCGCACTTGTGTTAGGGTTGAAAAACCACTTTTCGCACTTGTGTTGGTGCAGAAAACCACTTTTGCACTTGTATTAGTGTGGAAAAACCACTTTTCGCACTTGTGTTAGTGTTGAAAAACCACTTTTCGCACTTGTATTAGTGTGGAAAAAACACTTTTTGCACTTGTGATAGAGTTGAAAAACCACTTCTCGCACTTGTGTTAGTGTTGAAAAACCACTTTTCGCACATGTGTTGGTGCAGGAAACCACTTTTGCACTTGTATTAGTGTGGAAAACCACTTTTCGCACATGTGTTAGTGTTGAAAAACCACTTTTCGCACTTGTGTTAGTGTTGAAAAGCCACTTTTCGCACTTGTGTTGGTGCAGGAAACCACTACTGCACTTGTATTGGTGTGGAAAAACCACTTTTCGCACTTGTATTAGTGTTGAAAAACCACTTTTCGCACTTGTGTTAGTGTTGAAAAACCACTTTTCGCACTTGTGTTGGTGCAGGAAACCACTTTTGCAATTGTATTAGTGTGGAAAAACACTTTTTGCACTTGTGATAGTGTTGAAAAACCACTTTTCGCACTTGTGTTAGTGTTGAAAAACCACTTTTTGCACTTGTGTTGTTGCAGGAAACCACTTTTGCACTTGTATTAGTGTGGATAACCACTTTTCGCACTTGTGTTAGTGTTGAAAAACCACTTCTCGCACTTGTGTTAGTGTTGAAAAACCACTTTTCGCACTTGGGTTGGTGCAGGAAACCACTTTTGCACTTGTATTAGTGTGGAAAAACCACCGTTCGCACATGTGTTAGTGTTGAAAAACCACTTTTCGCACTTGTGTTAGTGTTGAAAAACCACTTTTCGCACTTGTGTTGGTGCAGGAAACCACTTTTGCACTTGTATTGGTGTGGAAAAACCACTTTTCGCACTTGTGTTAGTGTTGAAAAACCACTTTTCGCACTTGTGTTAGTATTGAAAAACAACTTTTCGCACTTGTGTTGGTGCAGGAAACCACTTTTGCACTTGTATTAGTGTGGAAAAACCACTTTTCGCACTTGTGTTAGTGTTGAAAAACCACTTTTCGCACTTGTGTTAGTGTTGAAAAACCACTTTTCGCACTTGTGTTAGTGCAGGAAACCACTTTTGCACTTGTATTAGTGTGGAAAAAACACTTTTTGCACATGTGATAGTGTTGAAAAACCACTTTTGCACTTGTGTTAGTGTTGAAAAACCACTTTTCGCACTTGTGTTAGTGTTGAAAAACCACTTTTCGCACTTGTGTTGGTGCAGGAAACCACTTTTGCACTTGTATTAGTGTGGAAAAAGCACTTTTTGCACTTGTGATAGTGTTGAAAAACCACTTTTCGCACTTGTGTGAGTGTTGAAAAACCACTTTTCGCACTTGTGTTAGTGTTGAAAAACCACTTTTCGCACTTGTGTCGGTGCAGGAAACCACTTTTGCACTTGTATTAGTGTGGAAAAACCACTTTTCGCACTTGTGTTAGTGTTGAAAAACCACTTTTCGCACTTGTGTTCGTGCAGGAAACCACTTTTGCACTTGTATTAGTGTGGAAAAAACACTTTTTGCACTTGTGATATTGTTGAAAAACCACTTTTTGCACTTGTGTTCGTGTTGAAAAACCACTTTTCGCACTTGTGTTAGTGTTGAAAAACCACTTTTCGCACTTGTGTTAGTGTTGAAAAACCACTTTTCACACTTGTGTTGGTGCAGGAAACCACTTTTGCCCTTGTATTGGTGTGGAAAAAACACTTTTTGCACTTGTGATAGTGTTGAAAAACCACATTTCGCACTTGTGTTAGTGTTGAAAAACCACTTTTCGCACTTGTGTTAGTGTTGAAAAACCACTTTTCGCACTTGTGTCGGTGCAGGAAACCACTTTTGCACTTGTATTAGTGTGGAAAAACCACTTTTCGCACTTGTGTTAGTGTTGAAAAACCACTTTTCGCACTTGTGTCGGTGCAGGAAACCACTTTTGCACTTGTATTAGTGTGGAAAAACCACTTTTCGCACTTGTGTTAGTGTTGAAAAACCACTTTTTGCACTTCTGTTAGGGTTGAAAAACCACTTTTCGCACTTGTGTTGGTGCAGGAAACCACTTTTGCCCTTGTATTAGTGTGGAAAAAACACTTTTTGCACTTGTGATAGTGTTGAAAAACCACTTTTTGCACTTGTGTTAGTGTTGAAAAACCACTTTTCGCACTTGTGTTGGTGCAGGAAACCACTTTTGCACTTGTATTAGTGTGGAAAAACCACTTTTCGCACTTGTGTTAGTGTTGAAAAACCACTTTTCACACTTGTGTTAGTGTTGAAAAACCACTTTTCGCACTTGTGTTGGTGCAGGAAACCACTTTTGCACTTGTATTAGTGTGGAAAAAACACTTTTTGCACTTGTGATAGTGTTGAAAAACCACTTTTCGCACTTGTGTTAGTGTTGAAAAACCACTTTTCGCACTTGTGTTAGTGTTGAAAAACCACTTTTCGCACTTGTGTTGGTGCAGGAAACCACACTTGTATTAGTGTGGAAAAAACACTTCTTGCACTTGTGATAGTGTTGAAAAACCACTTTTCGCACTTGTGTTAGTGTTGAAAAACCACTTTTCGCACTTGTGTTGGTGCAGGAAACCACTTTTGCACTTGTATTAGTGTGGAAAAACCACTTTTCGCACTTGTGTTAGTGTTGAAAAACCACTTTTCGCACTTGTGTTCGTGTTGAAAAACCACTTTTCGCACTTGTGTTGGTGCAGGAAACCACTTTTGCACTTGTATTAGTGTGGAAAAAACACTTTTTGCACTTGTGATAGTGTTGAAAAACCACTTTTCGCACTTGTGTTAGTGTTGAAAAACCACTTTTCGCACTTGTGTTGGTGCAGGAAACCACTTTTGCCCTTGTATTAGTGTGGAAAAAACACTTTTTGCACTTGTGATAGTGTTGAAAAACCACTTTTCGCACTTGTGTTAGTGTTGAAAAACCACTTTTCGCACTTGTGTTGGTGCAGGAAACCACTTTTGCACTTGTATTAGTGTGGAAAAACCACTTTTCGCACTTGTGTTACTGTTGAAAAACCACTTTTCACACTTGTGTTATTGTTGAAAAACCACTTTTCGCACTTGTGTTGGTGCAGGAAACAACTTTTGCACTTGTATTAGTGTGGAAAAAACACTTTTTGCACTTGTGATAGTGTTGAAAAACCACTTTTCGCACTTGTGTTAGTGTTGAAAAACCACTTTTCGCACTTGTGTTAGTGTTGCAAAACCACTTTTCGCACTTGTGTTGGTGCAGGAAACCACTTTTGCACTTGTATTAGTGTGGAAAAACCACTTTTTGCACTTGTGATAGTGTTGAAAAACCACTTTTCGCACTTGTGTTAGTGTTGAAAAACCACTTTTCGCACTTGTGTTAGTGTTGAAAAACCACTTTTCGCACTTGTGTTAGTGTTGCAAAACCACTTTTCGCACTTGTGTTGGTGCAGGAAACCACTTTTGCACTTGTATTAGTGTGGAAAAAACACTTTTTGCACTTGTGATAGTGTTGAAAAACCACTTTTCGCACTTGTGTTAGTGTTGAAAAACCACTTTTGCACTTGTATTAGTGTTGAAAAACCACTTTTCGCACTTGTGTTAGTGTTGAAAAACCACTTTTCGCACTTGTGTTAGTGTTGAAAAACCACTTTTCGCACTTGTGTTAGTGTTGCAAAACCACTTTTCGCACTTGTGTTGGTGCAGGAAACCACTTTTGCACTTGTATTAGTGTGGAAAAAACACTTTTTGCACTTGTGATAGTGTTGAAAAACCACTTTTCGCACTTGTGTTAGTGTTGAAAAACCACTTCTCGCACTTGTGTTAGTGTTGAAAAACCACTTTTCGCACTTGGGTTGGTGCAGGAAACCACTTTTGCACTTGTATTAGTGTGGAAAAACCACCGTTCGCACATGTGTTAGTGTTGAAAAACCACTTTTCGCACTTGTGTTAGTGTTGAAAAACCACTTTTCGCACTTGTGTTGGTGCAGGAAACCACTTTTGCACTTGTATTGGTGTGGAAAAACCACTTTTCGCACTTGTGTTAGTGTTGAAAAACCACTTTTCGCACTTGTGTTAGTATTGAAAAACAACTTTTCGCACTTGTGTTGGTGCAGGAAACCACTTTTGCACTTGTATTAGTGTGGAAAAACCACTTTTCGCACTTGTGTTAGTGTTGAAAAACCACTTTTCGCACTTGTGTTAGTGTTGAAAAACCACTTTTCGCACTTGTGTTAGTGCAGGAAACCACTTTTGCACTTGTATTAGTGTGGAAAAAACACTTTTTGCACATGTGATAGTGTTGAAAAACCACTTTTGCACTTGTGTTAGTGTTGAAAAACCACTTTTCGCACTTGTGTTAGTGTTGAAAAACCACTTTTCGCACTTGTGTTGGTGCAGGAAACCACTTTTGCACTTGTATTAGTGTGGAAAAAGCACTTTTTGCACTTGTGATAGTGTTGAAAAACCACTTTTCGCACTTGTGTGAGTGTTGAAAAACCACTTTTCGCACTTGTGTTAGTGTTGAAAAACCACTTTTCGCACTTGTGTCGGTGCAGGAAACCACTTTTGCACTTGTATTAGTGTGGAAAAACCACTTTTCGCACTTGTGTTAGTGTTGAAAAACCACTTTTCGCACTTGTGTTGGTGCAGGAAACCACTTTTGCACTTGTATTAGTGTGGAAAAAACACTTTTTGCACTTGTGATATTGTTGAAAAACCACTTTTCGCACTTGTGTTCGTGTTGAAAAACCACTTTTCGCACTTGTGTTAGTGTTGAAAAACCACTTTTCGCACTTGTGTTAGTGTTGAAAAACCACTTTTCACACTTGTGTTGGTGCAGGAAACTACTTTTGCCCTTGTATTGGTGTGGAAAAAACACTTTTTGCACTTGTGATAGTGTTGAAAAACCACATTTCGCACTTGTGTTAGTGTTGAAAAACCACTTTTCGCACTTGTGTTAGTGTTGAAAAACCACTTTTCGCACTTGTGTCGGTGCAGAAAACCACTTTTGCACTTGTATTAGTGTGGAAAAACCACTTTTCGCACTTGTGTTAGTGTTGAAAAACCACTTTTCGCACTTGTGTCGGTGCAGGAAACCACTTTTGCACTTGTATTAGTGTGGAAAAACCACTTTTCGCACTTGTGTTAGTGTTGAAAAACCACTTTTTGCACTTCCGTTAGGGTTGAAAAACCACTTTTCGCACTTGTGTTGGTGCAGGAAACCACTTTTGCCCTTGTATTAGTGTGGAAAAAACACTTTTTGCACTTGTGATAGTGTTGAAAAACCACTTTTTGCACTTGTGTTAGTGTTGAAAAACCACTTTTTGCACTTGTGTTGGTGCAGGAAACCACTTTTGCACTTGTATTAGTGTGGAAAAACCACTTGTCGCACTTGTGTTAGTGTTGAAAAACCACTTTTCACACTTGTGTTAGTGTTGAAAAACCACTTTTCGCACTTGTGTTGGTGCAGGAAACCACTTTTGCACTTGTATTAGTGTGGAAAAAACACTTTTTGCACTTGTGATAGTGTTCAAAAACCACTTTTCGCACTTGTGTTAGTGTTGAAAAACCACTTTTCGCACTTGTGTTAGTGTTGAAAAACCACTTTTCGCACTTGTGTTGGTGCAGGAAACCACTTTTGCACTTGTATTAGTGTAGAAAAAACACTTCTTGCACTTGTGATAGTGTTGAAAAACCACTTTTCGCACTTGTGTTAGTGTTGAAAAACCACTTTTCGCACTTGTGTTGGTGCAGGAAACCACTTTTGCACTTGTATTAGTGTGGAAAAACCACTTTTCGCACTTGTGTTAGTGTTGAAAAACCACTTTTCGCACTTGTGTTCGTGTTGAAAAACCACTTTTCGCACTTGCGTTGGTGCAGGAAACCACTTTTGCACTTGTATTAGTGTGGAAAAAACACTTTTTGCACTTGTGATAGTGTTGAAAAACCACTTTTCGCACTTGTGTTAGTGTTGAAAAACCACTTTTCGCACTTGTGTTGGTGCAGGAAACCACTTTTGCCCTTGTATTAGTGTGGAAAAAACACTTTTTGCACTTGTGATAGTGTTGAAAAACCACTTTTCGCACTTGTGTTAGTGTTGAAAAACCACTTTTTGCACTTGTGTTGGTGCAGGAAACCACTTTTGCACTTGTATTAGTGTGGAAAAACCACTTTTCGCACTTGTGTTACTGTTGAAAAACCACTTTTGACACTTGTGTTAGTGTTGAAAAACCACTTTTCGCACTTGTGTTGGTGCAGGAAACAACTTTTGCACTTGTATTAGTGTGGAAAAAACACTTTTTGCACTTGTGATAGTGTTGAAAAACCACTTTTCGCACTTGTGTTAGTGTTGAAAAACCACTTTTCGCACTTGTGTTAGTGTTGCAAAACCACTTTTCGCACTTGTGTTGGTGCAGGAAACCACTTTTGCACTTGTATTAGTGTGGAAAAACCACTTTTTGCACTTGTGATAGTGTTGAAAAACCACTTTTCGCACTTGTGTTAGTGTTGAAAAACCACTTTTCGCACTTGTGTTAGTGTTGAAAAACCACTTTTCGCACTTGTGTTAGTGTTGCAAAACCACTTTTCGCACTTGTGTTGGTGCAGGAAACCACTTTTGCACTTGTATTAGTGTGGAAAAAACACTTTTTGCACTTGTGATAGTGTTGAAAACCACTTTTCGCACTTGTGTTAGTGTTGAAAAACCACTTTTGCACTTGTATTAGTGTTGAAAAACCACTTTTCGCACTTGTGTTAGTGTTGAAAAACCACTTTTCGCACTTGTGTTAGTGTTGAAAAACCACTTTTCGCACTTGTGTTAGTGTTGCAAAACCACTTTTCGCACTTGTGTTGGTGCAGGAAACCACTTTTGCACTTGTATTAGTGTGGAAAAAACACTTTTTGCACTTGTGATAGTGTTGAAAAACCACTTTTCGCACTTGTGTTAGTGTTGAAAAACCACTTCTCGCACTTGTGTTAGTGTTGAAAAACCACTTTTCGCACTTGGGTTGGTGCAGGAAACCACTTTTGCACTTGTATTAGTGTGGAAAAACCACCGTTCGCACATGTGTTAGTGTTGAAAAACCACTTTTCGCACTTGTGTTAGTGTTGAAAAACCACTTTTCGCACTTATGTTGGTGCAGGAAACCACTTTTGCACTTGTATTGGTGTGGAAAAACCACTTTTCGCACTTGTGTTAGTGTTGAAAAACCACTTTTCGCACTTGTGTTAGTATTGAAAAACAACTTTTCGCACTTGTGTTGGTGCAGGAAACCACTTTTGCACTTGTATTAGTGTGGAAAAACCACTTTTCGCACTTGTGTTAGTGTTGAAAAACCACTTTTCGCACTTGTGTTAGTGTTGAAAAACCACTTTTCGCACTTGTGTTAGTGCAGGAAACCACTTTTGCACTTGTATTAGTGTGGAAAAAACACTTTTTGCACATGTGATAGTGTTGAAAAACCACTTTTGCACTTGTGTTAGTGTTGAAAAACCACTTTTCGCACTTGTGTTAGTGTTGAAAAACCACTTTTCGCACTTGTGTTGGTGCAGGAAACCACTTTTGCACTTGTATTAGTGTGGAAAAAGCACTTTTTGCACTTGTGATAGTGTTGAAAAACCACTTTTCGCACTTGTGTGAGTGTTGAAAAACCACTTTTCGCACTTGTGTTAGTGTTGAAAAACCACTTTTCGCACTTGTGTCGGTGCAGGAAACCACTTTTGCACTTGTATTAGTGTGGAAAAACCACTTTTCGCACTTGTGTTAGTGTTGAAAAACCACTTTTCGCACTTGTGTTGGTGCAGGAAACCACTTTTGCACTTGTATTAGTGTGGAAAAAACACTTTTTGCACTTGTGATATTGTTGAAAAACCACTTTTCGCACTTGTGTTCGTGTTGAAAAACCACTTTTCGCACTTGTGTTAGTGTTGAAAAACCACTTTTCGCACTTGTGTTAGTGTTGAAAAACCACTTTTCACACTTGTGTTGGTGCAGGAAACCACTTTTGCCCTTGTATTGGTGTGGAAAAAACACTTTTTGCACTTGTGATAGTGTTGAAAAACCACATTTCGCACTTGTGTTCGTGTTGAAAAACCACTTTTCGCACTTGTGTTAGTGTTGAAAAACCACTTTTCGCACTTGTGTCGGTGCAGGAAACCACTTTTGCACTTGTATTAGTGTGGAAAAACCACTTTTCGCACTTGTGTTAGTGTTGAAAAACCACTTTTCGCACTTGTGTCGGTGCAGGAAACCACTTTTGCACTTGTATTAGTGTGGAAAAACCACTTTTCGCACTTGTGTTAGTGTTGAAAAACCACTTTTTGCACTTCTGTTAGGGTTGAAAAACCACTTTTCGCACTTGTGTTGGTGCAGGAAACCACTTTTGCCCTTGTATTAGTGTGGAAAAAACACTTTTTGCACTTGTGATAGTGTTGAAAAACCACTTTTTGCACTTGTGTTAGTGTTGAAAAACCACTTTTCGCACTTGTGTTGGTGCAGGAAACCACTTTTGCACTTGTATTAGTGTGGAAAAACCACTTTTCGCACTTGTGTTAGTGTTGAAAAACCACTTTTCACACTTGTGTTAGTGTTGAAAAACCACTTTTCGCACTTGTGTTGGTGCAGGAAACCACTTTTGCACTTGTATTAGTGTGGAAAAAACACTTTTTGCACTTGTGATAGTGTTGAAAAACCACTTTTCGCACTTGTGTTAGTGTTGAAAAACCACTTTTCGCACTTGTGTTAGTGTTGAAAAACCACTTTTCGCACTTGTGTTGGTGCAGGAAACCACTTTTGCACTTGTATTAGTGTGGAAAAAACACTTCTTGCACTTGTGATAGTGTTGAAAAACCACTTTTCGCACTTGTGTTAGTGTTGAAAAACCACTTTTCGCACTTGTGTTGGTGCAGGAAACCACTTTTGCACTTGTATTAGTGTGGAAAAACCACTTTTCGCACTTGTGTTAGTGTTGAAAAACCACTTTTGCACTTGTATTAGTGTGGAAAAAACACTTTTTGCACTTGTGATAGTGTTGAAAAACCACTTTTCGCACTTGTGTTAGTGTTGAAAAACCACTTTTCGCACTTGTGTTAGTGTTGCAAAACCACTTTTCGCACTTGTGTTGGTGCAGGAAACCACTTTTGCACTTGTATTAGTGTGGAAAAACCACTTTTTGCACTTGTGATAGTGTTGAAAAACCACTTTTCGCACTTGTGTTAGTGTTGAAAAACCACTTTTTGCACTTGTGTTACTGTTGAAAAACCACTTTTCACACTTGTGTTAGTGTTGAAAAACCACTTTTCGCATTTGTGTTGGTGCAGGAAACAACTTTTGCACTTGTATTAGTGTGGAAAAAACACTTTTTGCACTTGTGATAGTGTTGAAAAACCACTTTTCGCACTTGTGTTAGTGTTGAAAAACCACTTTTCGCACTTGTGTTAGTGTTGCAAAACCACTTTTCGCACTTGTGTTGGTGCAGGAAACCACTTTTGCACTTGTATTAGTGTGGAAAAACCACTTTTTGCACTTGTGATAGTGTTGAAAAACCACTTTTCGCACTTGTGTTAGTGTTGAAAAACCACTTTTCGCACTTGTGTTAGTGTTGAAAAACCACTTTTCGCACTTGTGTTAGTGTTGCAAAACCACTTTTCGCACTTGTGTTGGTGCAGGAAACCACTTTTGCACTTGTATTAGTGTGGAAAAAACACTTTTTGCACTTGTGATAGTGTTGAAAACCACTTTTCGCACTTGTGTTAGTGTTGAAAAACCACTTTTGCACTTGTATTAGTGTTGAAAAACCACTTTTCGCACTTGTGTTAGTGTTGAAAAACCACTTTTCGCACTTGTGTTAGTGTTGAAAAACCACTTTTCGCACTTGTGTTAGTGTTGCAAAACCACTTTTCGCACTTGTGTTGGTGCAGGAAACCACTTTTGCACTTGTATTAGTGTGGAAAAAACACTTTTTGCACTTGTGATAGTGTTGAAAAACCACTTTTCGCACTTGTGTTAGTGTTGAAAAACCACTTCTCGCACTTGTGTTAGTGTTGAAAAACCACTTTTCGCACTTGGGTTGGTGCAGGAAACCACTTTTGCACTTGTATTAGTGTGGAAAAACCACCGTTCGCACATGTGTTAGTGTTGAAAAACCACTTTTCGCACTTGTGTTAGTGTTGAAAAACCACTTTTCGCACTTATGTTGGTGCAGGAAACCACTTTTGCACTTGTATTGGTGTGGAAAAACCACTTTTCGCACTTGTGTTAGTGTTGAAAAACCACTTTTCGCACTTGTGTTAGTATTGAAAAACAACTTTTCGCACTTGTGTTGGTGCAGGAAACCACTTTTGCACTTGTATTAGTGTGGAAAAACCACTTTTCGCACTTGTGTTAGTGTTGAAAAACCACTTTTCGCACTTGTGTTAGTGTTGAAAAACCACTTTTCGCACTTGTGTTAGTGCAGGAAACCACTTTTGCACTTGTATTAGTGTGGAAAAAACACTTTTTGCACATGTGATAGTGTTGAAAAACCACTTTTGCACTTGTGTTAGTGTTGAAAAACCACTTTTCGCACTTGTGTTAGTGTTGAAAAACCACTTTTCGCACTTGTGTTGGTGCAGGAAACCACTTTTGCACTTGTATTAGTGTGGAAAAAGCACTTTTTGCACTTGTGATAGTGTTGAAAAACCACTTTTCGCACTTGTGTGAGTGTTGAAAAACCACTTTTCGCACTTGTGTTAGTGTTGAAAAACCACTTTTCGCACTTGTGTCGGTGCAGGAAACCACTTTTGCACTTGTATTAGTGTGGAAAAACCACTTTTCGCACTTGTGTTAGTGTTGAAAAACCACTTTTCGCACTTGTGTTGGTGCAGGAAACCACTTTTGCACTTGTATTAGTGTGGAAAAAACACTTTTTGCACTTGTGATATTGTTGAAAAACCACTTTTCGCACTTGTGTTCGTGTTGAAAAACCACTTTTCGCACTTGTGTTAGTGTTGAAAAACCACTTTTCGCACTTGTGTTAGTGTTGAAAAACCACTTTTCACACTTGTGTTGGTGCAGGAAACCACTTTTGCCCTTGTATTGGTGTGGAAAAAACACTTTTTGCACTTGTGATAGTGTTGAAAAACCACATTTCGCACTTGTGTTCGTGTTGAAAAACCACTTTTCGCACTTGTGTTAGTGTTGAAAAACCACTTTTCGCACTTGTGTCGGTGCAGGAAACCACTTTTGCACTTGTATTAGTGTGGAAAAACCACTTTTCGCACTTGTGTTAGTGTTGAAAAACCACTTTTCGCACTTGTGTCGGTGCAGGAAACCACTTTTGCACTTGTATTAGTGTGGAAAAACCACTTTTCGCACTTGTGTTAGTGTTGAAAAACCACTTTTTGCACTTCTGTTAGGGTTGAAAAACCACTTTTCGCACTTGTGTTGGTGCAGGAAACCACTTTTGCCCTTGTATTAGTGTGGAAAAAACACTTTTTGCACTTGTGATAGTGTTGAAAAACCACTTTTTGCACTTGTGTTAGTGTTGAAAAACCACTTTTCGCACTTGTGTTGGTGCAGGAAACCACTTTTGCACTTGTATTAGTGTGGAAAAACCACTTTTCGCACTTGTGTTAGTGTTGAAAAACCACTTTTCACACTTGTGTTAGTGTTGAAAAACCACTTTTCGCACTTGTGTTGGTGCAGGAAACCACTTTTGCACTTGTATTAGTGTGGAAAAAACACTTTTTGCACTTGTGATAGTGTTGAAAAACCACTTTTCGCACTTGTGTTAGTGTTGAAAAACCACTTTTCGCACTTGTGTTAGTGTTGAAAAACCACTTTTCGCACTTGTGTTGGTGCAGGAAACCACTTTTGCACTTGTATTAGTGTGGAAAAAACACTTCTTGCACTTGTGATAGTGTTGAAAAACCACTTTTCGCACTTGTGTTAGTGTTGAAAAACCACTTTTCGCACTTGTGTTGGTGCAGGAAACCACTTTTGCACTTGTATTAGTGTGGAAAAACCACTTTTCGCACTTGTGTTAGTGTTGAAAAACCACTTTTGCACTTGTATTAGTGTGGAAAAAACACTTTTTGCACTTGTGATAGTGTTGAAAAACCACTTTTCGCACTTGTGTTAGTGTTGAAAAACCACTTTTCGCACTTGTGTTAGTGTTGCAAAACCACTTTTCGCACTTGTGTTGGTGCAGGAAACCACTTTTGCACTTGTATTAGTGTGGAAAAACCACTTTTTGCACTTGTGATAGTGTTGAAAAACCACTTTTCGCACTTGTGTTAGTGTTGAAAAACCACTTTTTGCACTTGTGTTACTGTTGAAAAACCACTTTTCACACTTGTGTTAGTGTTGAAAAACCACTTTTCGCATTTGTGTTGGTGCAGGAAACAACTTTTGCACTTGTATTAGTGTGGAAAAAACACTTTTTGCACTTGTGATAGTGTTGAAAAACCACTTTTCGCACTTGTGTTAGTGTTGAAAAACCACTTTTCGCACTTGTGTTAGTGTTGCAAAACCACTTTTCGCACTTGTGTTGGTGCAGGAAACCACTTTTGCACTTGTATTAGTGTGGAAAAACCACTTTTTGCACTTGTGATAGTGTTGAAAAACCACTTTTCGCACTTGTGTTAGTGTTGAAAAACCACTTTTCGCACTTGTGTTAGTGTTGAAAAACCACTTTTCGCACTTGTGTTAGTGTTGCAAAACCACTTTTCGCACTTGTGTTGGTGCAGGAAACCACTTTTGCACTTGTATTAGTGTGGAAAAAACACTTTTTGCACTTGTGATAGTGTTGAAAAACCACTTTTCGCACTTGTGTTAGTGTTGAAAAACCACTTTTGCACTTGTATTAGTGTTGAAAAACCACTTTTCGCACTTGTGTTAGTGTTGAAAAACCACTTTTCGCACTTGTGTTAGTGTTGAAGAACCACTTTTCGCACTTGTGTTAGTGTTGCAAAACCACTTTTCGCACTTGTGTTGGTGCAGGAAACCACTTTTGCACTTGTATTAGTGTGGAAAAAACACTTTTTGCACATGTGTTAGTGTTGAAAAACCACTTTTCGCACTTGTGTTAGTGTTGAAAAACCACTTCTCGCACTTGTGTTAGTGTTGAAAAACCACTTTTCGCACTTGGGTTGGTGCAGGAAACCACTTTTGCACTTGTATTAGTGTGGAAAAACCACCGTTTGCACATGTGTTAGTGTTGAAAAACCACTTTTCGCACTTGTGTTAGTGTTGAAAAACCACTTTTCGCACTTGTGTTGGTGCAGGAAACCACTTTTGCACTTGTATTGGTGTGGAAAAACCACTTTTCGCACTTGTGTTAGTGTTGAAAAACCACTTTTCGCACTTGTGTTAGTATTGAAAAACAACTTTTCGCACTTGTGTTGGTGCAGGAAACCACTTTTGCACTTGTATTAGTGTGGAAAAACCACTTTTCGCACTTGTGTTAGTGTTGAAAAACCACTTTTCGCACTTGTGTTAGTGTTGAAAAACCACTTTTCGCACTTGTGTTAGTGCAGGAAACCACTTTTGCACTTGTATTAGTGTGGAAAAAACACTTTTTGCACATGTGATAGTGTTGAAAAACCACTTTTGCACTTGTGTTAGTGTTGAAAAACCACTTTTCGCACTTGTGTTAGTGTTGAAAAACCACTTTTCGCACTTGTGTTGGTGCAGGAAACCACTTTTGCACTTGTATTAGTGTGGAAAAAGCACTTTTTGCACTTGTGATAGTGTTGAAAAACCACTTTTCGCACTTGTGTGAGTGTTGAAAAACCACTTTTCGCACTTGTGTTAGTGTTGAAAAACCACTTTTCGCACTTGTGTCGGTGCAGGAAACCACTTTTGCACTTGTATTAGTGTGGAAAAACCACTTTTCGCACTTGTGTTAGTGTTGAAAAACCACTTTTCGCACTTGTGTTGGTGCAGGAAACCACTTTTGCACTTGTATTAGTGTGGAAAAAACACTTTTTGCACTTGTGATATTGTTGAAAAACCACTTTTCGCACTTGTGTTCGTGTTGAAAAACCACTTTTCGCACTTGTGTTAGTGTTGAAAAACCACTTTTCGCACTTGTGTTAGTGTTGAAAAACCACTTTTCACACTTGTGTTGGTGCAGGAAACCACTTTTGCCCTTGTATTGGTGTGGAAAAAACACTTTTTGCACTTGTGATAGTGTTGAAAAACCACATTTCGCACTTGTGTTAGTGTTGAAAAACCACTTTTCGCACTTGTGTTAGTGTTGAAAAACCACTTTTCGCACTTGTGTCGGTGCAGGAAACCACTTTTGCACTTGTATTAGTGTGGAAAAACCACTTTTCGCACTTGTGTTAGTGTTGAAAAACCACTTTTCGCACTTGTGTCGGTGCAGGAAACCACTTTTGCACTTGTATTAGTGTGGAAAAACCACTTTTCGCACTTGTGTTAGTGTTGAAAAACCACTTTTTGCACTTCTGTTAGGGTTGAAAAACCACTTTTCGCACTTGTGTTGGTGCAGGAAACCACTTTTGCCCTTGTATTAGTGTGGAAAAAACACTTTTTGCACTTGTGATAGTGTTGAAAAACCACTTTTTGCACTTGTGTTAGTGTTGAAAAACCACTTTTTGCACTTGTGTTGGTGCAGGAAACCACTTTTGCACTTGTATTAGTGTGGAAAAACCACTTTTCGCACTTGTGTTAGTGTTGAAAAACCAATTTTCACACTTGTGTTAGTGTTGAAAAACCACTTTTCGCACTTGTGTTGGTGCAGGAAACCACTTTTGCACTTGTATTAGTGTGGAAAAAACACTTTTTGCACTTGTGATAGTGTTGAAAAACCACTTTTCGCACTTGTGTTAGTGTTGAAAAACCACTTTTCGCACTTGTGTTAGTGTTGAAAAACCACTTTTCGCACTTGTGTTGGTGCAGGAAACCACTTTTGCACTTGTATTAGTGTGGAAAAAACACTTCTTGCACTTCTGATAGTGTTGAAAAACCACTTTTCGCACTTGTGTTAGTGTTGAAAAACCACTTTTCGCACTTGTGTAGGTGCAGGAAACCACTTTTGCACTTGTATTAGTGTGGAAAAACCACTTTTCGCACTTGTGTTAGTGTTGAAAAACCACTTTTCGCACTTGTGTTCGTGTTGAAAAACCACTTTTCGCACTTGCGTTGGTGCAGGAAACCACTTTTGCACTTGTATTAGTGTGGAAAAAACACTTTTTGCACTTGTGATAGTGTTGAAAAACCACTTTTCGCACTTGTGTTAGTGTTGAAAAACCACTTTTCGCACTTGTGTTGGTGCAGGAAACCACTTTTGCCCTTGTATTAGTGTGGAAAAAACACTTTTTGCACTTGTGATAGTGTTGAAAAACCACTTTTCGCACTTGTGTTAGTGTTGAAAAACCACTTTTCGCACTTGTGTTGGTGCAGGAAACCACTTTTGCACTTGTATTAGTGTGGAAAAACCACTTTTCGCACTTGTGTTACTGTTGAAAAACCACTTTTCACACTTGTGTTAGTGTTGAAAAACCACTTTTCGCACTTGTGTTGGTGCAGGAAACAACTTTTGCACTTGTATTAGTGTGGAAAAAACACTTTTTGCACTTGTGATAGTGTTGAAAAACCACTTTTCGCACTTGTGTTAGTGTTGAAAAACCACTTTTCGCACTTGTGTTAGTGTTGCAAAACCACTTTTCGCACTTGTGTTGGTGCAGGAAACCACTTTTGCACTTGTATTAGTGTGGGAAAACCACTTTTTGCACTTGTGATAGTGTTGAAAAACCACTTTTCGCACTTGTGTTAGTGTTGAAAAACCACTTTTCGCACTTGTGTTAGTGTTGAAAAACCACTTTTCGCACTTGTGTTAGTGTTGCAAAACCACTTTTCGCACTTGTGTTGGTGCAGGAAACCACTTTTGCACTTGTATTAGTGTGGAAAAAACACTTTTTGCACTTGTGATAGTGTTGAAAACCACTTTTCGCACTTGTGTTAGTGTTGAAAAACCACTTTTGCACTTGTATTAGTGTTGAAAAACCACTTTTCGCACTTGTGTTAGTGTTGAAAAACCACTTTTCGCACTTGTGTTAGTGTTGAAAAACCACTTTTCGCACTTGTGTTAGTGTTGCAAAACCACTTTTCGCACTTGTGTTGGTGCAGGAAACCACTTTTGCACTTGTATTAGTGTGGAAAAAACACTTTTTGCACTTGTGATAGTGTTGAAAAACCACTTTTCGCACTTGTGTTAGTGTTGAAAAACCACTTCTCGCACTTGTGTTAGTGTTGAAAAACCACTTTTCGCACTTGGGTTGGTGCAGGAAACCACTTTTGCACTTGTATTAGTGTGGAAAAACCACCGTTCGCACATGTGTTAGTGTTAAAAAACCACTTTTCGCACTTGTGTTAGTGTTGAAAAACCACTTTTCGCACTTATGTTGGTGCAGGAAACCACTTTTGCACTTGTATTGGTGTGGAAAAACCACTTTTCGCACTTGTGTTAGTGTTGAAAAACCACTTTTCGCACTTGTGTTAGTATTGAAAAACAACTTTTCGCACTTGTGTTGGTGCAGGAAACCACTTTTGCACTTGTATTAGTGTGGAAAAACCACTTTTCGCACTTGTGTTGGTGTTGAAAAACCACTTTTCGCACTTGTGTTAGTGTTGAAAAACCACTTTTCGCACTTGTGTTAGTGCAGGAAACCACTTTTGCACTTGTATTAGTGTGGAAAAAACACTTTTTGCACATGTGATAGTGTTGAAAAACCACTTTTGCACTTGTGTTAGTGTTGAAAAACCACTTTTCGCACTTGTGTTAGTGTTGAAAAACCACTTTTCGCACTTGTGTTGGTGCAGGAAACCACTTTTGCACTTGTATTAGTGTGGAAAAAGCACTTTTTGCACTTGTGATAGTGTTGAAAAACCACTTTTCGCACTTGTGTGAGTGTTGAAAAACCACTTTTCGCACTTGTGTTAGTGTTGAAAAACCACTTTTCGCACTTGTGTCGGTGCAGGAAACCACTTTTGCACTTGTATTAGTGTGGAAAAACCACTTTTCGCACTTGTGTTAGTGTTGAAAAACCACTTTTCGCACTTGTGTTGGTGCAGGAAACCACTTTTGCACTTGTATTAGTGTGGAAAAAACACTTTTTGCACTTGTGATATTGTTGAAAAACCACTTTTCGCACTTGTGTTCGTGTTGAAAAACCACTTTTCGCACTTGTGTTAGTGTTGAAAAACCACTTTTCGCACTTGTGTTAGTGTTGAAAAACCACTTTTGCACTTGTATTAGTGTGGAAAAACCACTTTTCGCACTTGTGTTAGTGTTGAAAAACCACTTTTCGCACTTGTGTCGGTGCAGGAAACCACTTTTGCACTTGTATTAGTGTGGAAAAACCACTTTTCACACTTGTGTTAGTGTTGAAAAACCACTTTTTGCACTTCTGTTAGGGTTGAAAAACCACTTTTCGCACTTGTGTTGGTGCAGGAAACCACTTTTGCCCTTGTATTAGTGTGGAAAAAACACTTTTTGCACTTGTGATAGTGTTGAAAAACCACTTTTTGCACTTGTGTTAGTGTTGAAAAACCACTTTTCGCACTTGTGTTGGTGCAGGAAACCACTTTTGCACTTGTATTAGTGTGGAAAAACCACTTTTCGCACTTGTGTTAGTGTTGAAAAACCACTTTTCACACTTGTGTTAGTGTTGAAAAACCACTTTTCGCAGTTGTGTTGGTGCAGGAAACCACTTTTGCACTTGTATTAGTGTGGAAAAAACACTTTTTGCACTTGTGATAGTGTTGAAAAACCACTTTTCGCACTTGTGTTAGTGTTGAAAAACCACTTTTCGCCCTTGTGTTAGTGTTGAAAAACCACTTTTCGCACTTGTGTTGGTGCAGGAAACCACTTTTGCACTTGTATTAGTGTGGAAAAAACACTTCTTGCACCTGTGATAGTGTTGAAAAACCACTTTTCGCACTTGTGTTAGTGTTGAAAAACCACTTTTCGCACTTGTGTTGGTGCAGGAAACCACTTTTGCACTTGTATTAGTGTGGAAAAACCACTTTTCGCACTTGTGTTAGTGTTGAAAAACCACTTTTCGCACTTGTGTTCGTGTTGAAAAACCACTTTTCGCACTTGTGTTGGTGCAGGAAACCACTTTTGCACTTGTATTAGTGTGGAAAAAACACTTTTTGCACTTGTGATAGTGTTGAAAAACCACTTTTCGCACTTGTGTTAGTGTTGAAAAACCACTTTTCGCACTTGTGTTGGTGCAGGAAACCACTTTTGCCCTTGTATTAGTGTGGAAAAAACACTTTTTGCACTTGTGATAGTGTTGAAAAACCACTTTTCGCACTTGTGTTAGTGTTGAAAAACCACTTTTCGCACTTGTGTTGGTGCAGGAAACCACTTTTGCACTTGTATTAGTGTGGAAAAACCACTTTTCGCCCTTGTGTTACTGTTGAAAAACCACTTTTCACACTTGTGTTAGTGTTGAAAAACCACTTTTCGCACTTGTGTTGGTGCAGGAAACAACTTTTGCACTTGTATTAGTGTGGAAAAAACACTTTTTGCACTTGTGATAGTGTTGAAAAACCACTTTTCGCACTTGTGTTAGTGTTGAAAAACCACTTTTCGCACTTGTGTTAGTGTTGCAAAACCACTTTTCGCACTTGTGTTGGTGCAGGAAACCACTTTTGCACTTGTATTAGTGTGGAAAAACCACTTTTTGCACTTGTGATAGTGTTGAAAAACCACTTTTCGCACTTGTGTTAGTGTTGAAAAACCACTTTTCGCACTTGTGTTAGTGTTGAAAAACCACTTTTCGCACTTGTGTTAGTGTTGCAAAACCACTTTTCGCACTTGTGTTGGTGCAGGAAACCACTTTTGCACTTGTATTAGTGTGGAAAAAACACTTTTTGCACTTGTGATAGTGTTGAAAAACCACTTTTCGCACTTGTGTTAGTGTTGAAAAACCACTTTTGCACTTGTATTAGTGTGGAAAAAACACTTTTTGCACTTGTGATAGTGTTGAAAAAACACTTTTCGCACTTGTGTTAGTGTTGAAAAACCACTTTTCGCACTTGTGTTAGTGTTGAAAAACCACTTTTCGCACTTGTGTTGGTGCAGGAAACCACTTTTGCCCTTGTATTAGTGTGGAAAAAACACTTTTTGCACTTGTGATAGTGTTGAAAAGCCACTTTTCGCACTTGTGTTAGTGTTGAAAAACCACTTTTCGCACTTGTGTTGGTGCAGGAAACCACTTTTGCACTTGTATTAGTGTGGAAAAAACACTTTTTGCACTTGTGATAGTGTTGAAAAACCACTTTTCGCACTTGTGTTAGTGTTGAAAAACCACTTTTCGCACTTGTGTTAGTGTTGAAAAACCACTTTTCGCACTTGTGTTGGTGCAGGAAACCACTTTTGCACTTGTATTAGTGTGGAAAAAACACTTTTTGCACTTGTGATAGTGTTGAAAAACCACTTTTCGCACTTGTGTTAGTGTTGAAAAACCACTTTTCGCACTTGTGTTGGTGCAGGAAACCACTTTTGCACTTGTATTAGTGTGGTAAAAACACTTTTCGCACTTGTGTTAGTGTTGAAAAACCACTTTTCGCACTTGTGTTCGTGTTGAAAAACCACTTTTCGCACTTGTGTTGGTGCAGGAAACCACTTTTGCACTTGTATTAGTGTGGAAAAAACACTTTTTGCACTTGTGATAGTGTTGAAAAACCACTTTTCGCACTTGTGTTAGTGTTGAAAAACCACTTTTCGCACTTGTGTTAGTGTTGAAAAACCACTTTTGGCACTTGTGTTGGTGCAGGAAACCACTTTTGCACTTGTATTAATGTGGAAAAAACACTTTTTGCACTTGTGATAGTGTTGAAAAACCACTTTTCGCACTTGTGTTAGTGTTGAAAAACCACTTTTCGCACTTGTGTTGGTGCAGGAAACCACTTTTGCACTTGTATTAGTGTGGGAAAAACACTTTTCGCACTTGTGTTAGTGTTGAAAAACCACTTTTCGCACTTGTGTTAGTGTTGAAAAACCACTTTTCGCACTTGTGTTGGTGCAGGAAACCACTTTTGCACTTGTATTAGTGTGGAAAAACCACTTTTCGCACTTGTGTTAGTGTTGAAAAACCACTTTTCGCACTTGTGTTGGTGCAGGAAACCACTTTTGCACTTGTATTAGTGTGGAAAAAACACTTTTCGCACTTGTGTTGTTGCAGGAAACCACTTTTGCACTTGTATTAGTGTGGAAAATCACTTTTCGCACTTGTGTTAGTGTTGAAAAACCACTTCTCGCACTTGTGTTAGTGTTGAAAAACCACTTTTCGCACTTGTGTTGGTGAAGGAAACCACTTTTGCACTTGTATTAGTGTGGAAAACCACTTTTCGCAATTGTGTTAGTGTTGAAAAACCACTTTTCGCACTTGGGTTGGTGCAGGAAACCACTTTTGCACTTGTATTAGTGTGGAAAAACCACCGTTCGCACATGTGTTAGTGTTGAAAAACCACTTTTAGCACTTGTGTTAGTGTTGAAAAACCACTTTTCGCACTTGTGTTGGTGCAGGAAACCACTTTTGCACTTGTATTGGTGTGGAAAAACCACTTTTCGCACTTGTGTTAGTGTTGAAAAACCACTTTTCGCACTTGTGTTAGTGTTGAAAAACAACTTTTCGCACTTGTGTTGTTGCAGGAAACCACTTTTGCACTTGTATTAGTGTGGAAAAACCACTTTTCGCACTTGTGTTAGTGTTGAAAAACCACTTTTCGCACTTGTGTTAGTGTTGAAAAACCACTTTTCGCACTTGTGTTTGTGCAGGAAACCACTTTTGCACTTGTATTAGTGTGGAAAAAACACTTTTTGCACATGTGATAGTGTTGAAAAACCACTTTTCGCACTTGTGTTAGTGTTGAAAAACCACTTTTCGCACTTGTATTAGTGTGGAAAAACCACTTTTCGCACTTGTGTTAGTGTTGAAAAACCACTTTTTGCACTTGTGTCAGTGTTGAAAAACCACTTTTCGCACTTGTGTTACTGTTGAAAAACCACTTTTCGCACTTGTGTTGGTGCAGGAAACCACTTTTGCACTTGTATTAGTGTGGAAAAACCACTTTTTGCACTTGTGATAGTGTTGAAAAACCACTTTTCGCACTTGTGTTAGTGTTGAAAAACCACTTTTCGCACATGTGTTGGTGCAGGAAACCACTTTTGCACTTGTGTTAGTGTGGAAAAACCTCTTTTCGCACTTGTGTTAGTGTTGAAAAACCACTTTTCGCACTTGTGGTAGTGTTGAAAAACCACTTTTCGCACTTGTGTTGGTGCAGGAAACCACTTTTGCACTTGTATTAGTGTGGAAAAAACACTTTTTGCACTTGTGATAGTGTTGAAAAACCACTTTTCGCACTTGTGTTAGTGTTGAAAAACCACTTTTCGCACTTGTGTTGGTGCAGGAAACCAGTTTTGCACTTGTATTAGTGTGGAAAAACCACTTTTCGCACTTGTGTTAGTGTTGAAAAACCACTTTTGCACTTGTATTAGTGTGGAAAAAACATTTTTGCACTTGTGATAGTGTTGGAAAACCACTTTTTGCACTTCTGTTAGGGTTGAAAAACCACTTCTCGCACTTGTGTTGGTGCAGGAAACCACTTTTGCACTTGTATTAGTGTGGAAAAACCACTTTTCGCACTTGTGTTAGTGTGGAAAAAACACTTTTTGCACTTGTGATATAGTTGAAAAACCACTTTTGGCACTTGTGTTAGTGTTGAAAAACCACTTTTCGCACTTGTGTTGGTGCAGGAAACCACTTTTGCACTTGTATTAGTGTGGAAAAAACACTTTTCGCACTTGTGTTAGTGTTGAAAAATCACTTTTCGCACTTGTATTAGTGTGGAAAAACCACTTTTCGCAATTGTGTTAGTGTTGAAAAACCACTTTTCGCACTTGTGTTAGTGTGGAAAAACCACTTTTCGCACTTGTGTTAGTGTTGAAAAACCACTTTTCGCAATTGTGTTGGTGCAGGAAACCACTTTTGCACTTGTATTAGTGTGGAAAAAACACTTTTTGCACTTGTGATAGTGTGAAAAACCACTTTTCGCACATGTGTTAGTGTTGAAAAACCACTTTTCGCACTTGTATTAGTGTGGAAAAACCACTTTTTGCACTTGTGTTAGTGTTGAAAAACCACTTTTCGCACTAGTGTCAGTGTTGAAAAATTACTTTTCGCACTTGTGTTAGTGTTGAAAAACCACTTTTCGCACTTGTGTTGGTGCAGGAAACCACTTTTGCACTTGTATTAGTGTGGAAAAACCACTTTTCGCACTTGTGTTAGTGTTGAAAAACCACTTTTCGCACTTGTGTTAGTGTTGAAAAACCACTTTTTGCACTTGTGTTGGTGCAGGAAACCACTTTTGCACTTGTATTAGTGTGGAAAAAACACTTTTTGCACTTGTGTTAGTGTTGAAAAACCACTTTTCGCACTTGTGTTAGTGTTGAAAAACCACTTTTCGCACATGTGTTGGTGCAGGAAACCACTTTTGCACTTGTATTAGTGTGGAAAAAACACTTTTTGCACTTGTGATAGTGTTGAAAAACCACTTTTCGCACTTGTGTTAGTGTTGAAAAACCACTTTTCGCACTTGTGTTAGTGTTGAAAAACCACTTTTCGCACTTGTGTAGGTGCAGGAAACCACTTTTGCCCTTGTATTAGTGTGGAAAAAACACTTTTTGCACTTGTGATAGTGTTGAAAAACCACTTTTCGCACTTGTGTTAGTGTTGAAAAACCACTTTTCGCACTTGTGTTGGTGCAGGAAACCACTTTTGCACTTGTATTAGTGTGGAAAAACCACTTTTCGCACTTGTGTTAGTGTTGAAAAACCACTTTTCGCACTTGTGTTAGTGTTGAAAAACCACTTTTAGCACTTGTGTTGGTGCAGGAAACCACTTTTGCACTTGTATTATTGTGGAAAAAACACTTTTTGCACTTGTGATAGTGTTGAAAAAACACTTTTCGCACTTGTGTTAGTGTTGAAAAACCACTTTTCGCACTTGTGTTAGTGTTGAAAAACCACTTTTCGCACTTGTGTTGGTGCAGGAAACCACTTTTGCACTTGTATTAATGTGGAAAAAACACTTTTTGCACTTGTGATAGTGTTGAAAAACCACTTTTCGCACTTGTGTTAGTGTTGAAAAACCACTTTTCGCGCTTGTGTTGGTGCAGGAAACCACTTTTGCACTTGTATTAGTGTGGAAAAAACACTTTTCGCACTTGTGTTAGTGTTGAAAAACCACTTTTCGCACTTGTGTTAGTGTTGAAAAACCACTTTTCACACTTGTGTTGGTGCAGGAAACCACTTTTGCACTTGTATTAGTGTGGAAAAAACACTATTTGCACTTGTGATAGTGTTGAAAAACCACTTTTCGCACTTGTGTTAGTGTTGAAAAACCACTTTTCGCACTTGTGTTGGTGCAGGAAACCACTTTTGAACTTGTATTGGTGTGGAAAAACCACTTTTCGCACTTGTGTTAGTGTTGAAAAACCACTTTTCGCACTTGTGTTAGTGTTGAAAAACAACTTTTCGCACTTGTGTTGGTGCAGGAAACCACTTTTGCACTTGTATTAGTGTGGAAAAACCACTTTTCGCACTTGTGATAGAGTTGAAAAACCACTTCTCGCACTTGTGTTAGTGTTGAAAAACCACTTTTCGCACATGTGTTAGTGCAGGAAACCACTTTTGCACTTGTATTAGTGTGGAAAAACCACTTTTCGCACATGTGTTAGTGTTGAAAAACCACTTTTCGCACTTGTGTTAGTGTTGAAAAGCCACTTTTCGCACTTGTGTTGGTGCAGGAAACCACTATTGCACTTGTATTGGTGTGGAAAAACCACTTTTCGCACTTGTGTTAGTGTTGAAAAACCACTTTTCGCACTTGTGTTAGTGTTGAAAAACCACTTTTCGCACTTGTGTTGGTGCAGGAAACCACTTTTGCAATTGTATTAGTGTGGAAAAACACTTTTTGCACTTGTGATAGTGTTGAAAAACCACATTTCGCACTTGTGTTAGTGTTGAAAAACCACTTTTTGCACTTGTGTTGTTGCAGGAAACCACTTTTGCACTTGTATTAGTGTGGAAAACCACTTTTCGCACTTGTGTTAGTGTTGAAAAACCACTTCTCGCACTTGTGTTAGTGTTGAAAAACCACTTTTCGCACTTGGGTTGGTGCAGGAAACCACTTTTGCACTTGTATTAGTGTGGAAAAACCACCGTTCGCACATGTGTTAGTGTTGAAAAACAACTTTTCGCACTTGTGTTAGTGTTGAAAAACCACTTTTTGCAGTTGTGTTGGTGCAGGAAACCACTTTTGCACTTGTATTGGTGTGGAAAAACCACTTTTCGCACTTGTGTTAGTGTTGAAAAACCACTTTTCGCACTTGTGTTAGTGTTGAAAAACCACTTTTCGCACTTGTGTTAGTGCAGGAAACCACTTTTGCACTTGTATTAGTGTGGAAAAAACACTTTTTGCACATGTGATAGTGTTGAAAAACCACTTTTGCACTTGTGTTAGTGTTGAAAAACCACTTTTCGCACTTGTGTTAGTGTTGAAAAACCACTTTTCGCACTTGTATTAGTGTGGAAAAACCACTTTTCGCACTTGTGTTAGTGTTGAAAAACCACTTTTCGCACCTGTGTTAGTGTTGAAAAACCACTTTTCGCACTTGTATTAGTGTGGAAAAACCACTTTTTGCACTTGTGTTAGTGTTGAAAAACCACTTTTCGCACTAGTGTCAGTGTTGAAAAATCACTTTTCGCACTTGTGTTAGTGTTGAAAAACCACTTTTCGCACTTGTGTTGGTGCAGGAAACCACTGTTGCACTTGTATTAGTGTGGAAAAACCACTTTTCGCACTTGTGTTAGTGTTGAAAAACCACTTTTCGCACTTGTGTTAGTGTTGAAAAACCACTTTTTGCACTTGTGTTGGTGCAGGAAACCACTTTTGCACTTGTATTAGTGTGGAAAAAACACTTTTTGCACTTGTGATAGTGTTGAAAAACCACTTTTTGCACTTGTGTTAGTGTTGAAAAACCACTTTTCGCACTTGTGTTAGTGTTGAAAAACCACTTTTCGCACTTGTGTTGGTGCAGGAAACCTCTTTTGCACTTGTATTAGTGTGGAAAAAACACTTTTTGCACTTGTGATAGTGTTGAAAAACCACTTTTCGCACTTGTGTTAGTGTTGAAAAACCACTTTTCGCACTTGTGTTAGTGTTGAAAAACCACTTTTCGCACTTGTGTTGGTGCAGGAAACCACTTTTGCCCTTGTATTAGTGTGGAAAAAACACTTTTTGCACTTGTGATAGTGTTGAAAAACCACTTTTCGCACTTGTGTTAGTGTTGAAAAACCACTTTTCGCACTTGTGTTGGTGCAGGAAACCACTTTTGCACTTGTATTAGTGTGGAAAAACCACTTTTCGCACTTGTGTTAGTGTTGAAAAACCACTTTTCGCACTTGTGTTAGTGTTGAAAAACCACTTTTAGCACTTGTGTTGGTGCAGGAAACCACTTTTGCACTTGTATTATTGTGGAAAAAACACTTTTTGCACTTGTGATAGTGTTGAAAAACCACTTTTCGCACTTGTGTTAGTGTTGAAAACCACTTTCGCACTTGTGTTAGTGTTGAAAAACCACTTTTCGCACTTGTGTTGGTGCAGGAAACCACTTTTGCACATGTATTAATGTGGAAAAAACACTTTTTGCACTTGTGATAGTGTTGAAAAACCACTTTTCGCACTTGTGTTAGTGTTGAAAAACCACTTTTCGCACTTGTGTTGGTGCAGGAAACCACTTTTGCACTTGTATTAGTGTGGAAAAAACACTTTTCGCACTTGTGTTAGTGTTGAAAAACCACTTTTCGCACTTGTGTTAGTGTTGAAAAACCACTTTTCGCACTTGTGTTGGTGCAGGAAACCACTATTGCACTTGTATTAGTGTGGAAAAAACACTTTTTGCACTTGTGATAGTGTTGAAAAACCACTTTTCGCACTTGTGTTAGTGTTGAAAAACCACTTTTCGCACTTGTGTTGGTGCAGGAAACCACTTTTGCCCTTGTATTAGTGTGGAAAAAACACTTTTTGCACTTGTGATAGTGTTGAAAAACCACTTTTCGCACTTGTGTTAGTGTTGAAAAACCACTTTTCGCACTTGTGTTAGTGTTGCAAAACCACTTTTCGCACTTGTGTTGGTGCAGGAAACCACTTTTGCACTTGTATTAGTGTGGAAAAAACACTTTTTGCACTTGTGATAGTGTTGAAAAACCACTTTTCGCACTTGTGTTAGTGTTGAAAAACCACTTTTGCACTTGTATTAGTGTGGAAAAAACACTTTTTGCACTTGTGATAGTGTTGAAAAAACACTTTTCGCACTTGTGTTAGTGTTGAAAAACCACTTTTCGCACTTGTGTTAGTGTTGAAAAACCACTTTTCGCACTTGTGTTGGTGCAGGAAACCACTTTTGCCCTTGTATTAGTGTGGAAAAAACACTTTTTGCACTTGTGATAGTGTTGAAAAGCCACTTTTCGCACTTGTGTTAGTGTTGAAAAACCACTTTTCGCACTTGTGTTGGTGCAGGAAACCACTTTTGCACTTGTATTAGTGTGGAAAAAACACTTTTTGCACTTGTGATAGTGTTGAAAAACCACTTTTCGCACTTGTGTTAGTGTTGAAAAACCACTTTTCGCACTTGTGTTAGTGTTGAAAAACCACTTTTCGCACTTGTGTTGGTGCAGGAAACCACTTTTGCACTTGTATTAGTGTGGAAAAAACACTTTTTGCACTTGTGATAGTGTTGAAAAACCACTTTTCGCACTTGTGTTAGTGTTGAAAAACCACTTTTCGCACTTGTGTTGGTGCAGGAAACCACTTTTGCACTTGTATTAGTGTGGGAAAAACACTTTTCGCACTTGTGTTAGTGTTGAAAAACCACTTTTCGCACTTGTGTTCATGTTGAAAAACCACTTTTCGCACTTGTGTTGGTGCAGGAAACCACTTTTGCACTTGTATTAGTGTGGAAAAAACACTTTTTGCACTTGTGATAGTGTTGAAAAACCACTTTTCGCACTTGTGTTAGTGTTGAAAAACCACTTTTCGCACTTGTGTTAGTGTTGAAAAACCACTTTTGGCACTTGTGTTGGTGCAGGAAACCACTTTTGCACTTGTATTAATGTGGAAAAAACACTTTTTGCACTTGTGATAGTGTTGAAAAACCACTTTTCGCACTTGTGTTAGTGTTGAAAAATCACTTTTCGCACTTGTGTTGGTGCAGGAAACCACTTTTGCACTTGTATTAGTGTGGGAAAAACACTTTTCGCACTTGTGTTAGTGTTGAAAAACCACTTTTCGCACTTGTGTTAGTGTTGAAAAACCACTTTTCGCACTTGTGTTGGTGCAGGAAACCACTTTTGCACTTGTATTAGTGTGGAAAAACCACTTTTCGCACTTGTGTTAGTGTTGAAAAACCACTTTTCGCACTTGTGTTGGTGCAGGAAACCACTTTTGCACTTGTATTAGTGTGGAAAAAACACTTTTCGCACTTGTGTTGTTGCAGGAAACCACTTTTGCACTTGTATTAGTGTGGAAAACCACTTTTCGCACTTGTGTTAGTGTTGAAAAACCACTTCTCGCACTTGTGTTAGTGTTGAAAAACCACTTTTCGCACTTGTGTTGGTGAAGGAAACCACTTTTGCACTTGTATTAGTGTGGAAAAACCACTTTTCGCACTTGTGTTAGTGTTGAAAAACCACTTTTCGCACTTGGGTTGGTGCAGGAAACCACTTTTGCACTTGTATTAGTGTGGAAAAACCACCGTTCGCACATGTGTTAGTGTTGAAAAACCACTTTTAGCACTTGTGTTAGTGTTGAAAAACCACTTTTCGCACTTGTGTTGGTGCAGGAAACCACTTTTGCACTTGTATTGGTGTGGAAAAACCACTTTTCGCACTTGTGTTAGTGTTGAAAAACCACTTTTCGCACTTGTGTTAGTGTTGAAAAACAACTTTTCGCACTTGTGTTGTTGCAGGAAACCACTTTTGCACTTGTATTAGTGTGGAAAAACCACTTTTCGCACTTGTGTTAGTGTTGAAAAACCACTTTTCGCACTTGTGTTAGTGTTGAAAAACCACTTTTCGCACTTGTGTTTGTACAGGAAACCACTTTTGCACTTGTATTAGTGTGGAAAAAACACTTTTTGCACATGTGATAGTGTTGAAAAACCACTTTTCGCACTTGTGTTAGTGTTGAAAAACCACTTTTCGCACTTGTATTAGTGTGGAAAAACCACTTTTCGCACTTGTGTTAGTGTTGAAAAACCACTTTTTGCACTTGTGTCAGTGTTGAAAAACCACTTTTCGCACTTGTGTTACTGTTGAAAAACCACTTTTCGCACTTGTGTTGGTGCAGGAAACCACTTTTGCACTTGTATTAGTGTGGAAAACCACTTTTTGCACTTGTGATAGTGTTGAAAAACCACTTTTCGCACTTGTGTTAGTGTTGAAAAACCACTTTTCGCACTTGTGTTGGTGCAGGAAACCACTTTTGCACTTGTGTTAGTGTGGAAAAACCTCTTTTCGCACTTGTGTTAGTGTTGAAAAACCACTTTTCGCACTTGTGGTAGTGTTGAAAAACCACTTTTCGCACTTGTGTTGGTGCAGGAAACCACTTTTGCACTTGTATTAGTGTGGAAAAAACACTTTTTGCACTTGTGATAGTGTTGAAAAACCACTTTTCGCACTTGTGTTAGTGTTGAAAAACCACTTTTCGCACTTGTGTTGGTGCAGGAAACCAGTTTTGCACTTGTATTAGTGTGGAAAAACCACTTTTCGCACTTGTGTTAGTGTTGAAAAACCACTTTTGCACTTGTATTAGTGTGGAAAAAACATTTTTGCACTTGTGATAGTGTTGGAAAACCACTTTTTGCACTTCTGTTAGGGTTGAAAAACCAACTCTCGCACTTGTGTTGGTGCAGGAAACCACTTTTGCACTTGTATTAGTGTGGAAAAACCACTTTTCGCACTTGTGTTAGTGTGGAAAAAACACTTTTTGCACTTGTGATATAGTTGAAAAACCACTTCTCGCACTTGTGTTCGTGTTGAAAAACCACTTTTCGCACTTGTGTTGGTGCAGGAAACCACTTTTGCACTTGTATTATTGTGGAAAAACCACTTTTCGCAATTGTGTTAGTGTTGAAAAACCACTTTTCGCACTTGTGTTAGTGTTGAAAAACCACTTTTGGCACTTGTGTTAGTGTTGAAAAACCACTTTTCGCACTTGTGTTGGTGCAGGAAACCACTTTTGCACTTGTATTAGTGTGGAAAAAACACTTTTCGCACTTGTGTTAGTGTTGAAAAATCACTTTTCGCACTTGTATTAGTGTGGAAAAACCACTTTTCGCAATTGTGTTAGTGTTGAAAAACCACTTTTCGCACTTGTGTTAGTGTGGAAAAACCACTTTTCGCACTTGTGTTAGTGTTGAAAAACCACTTTTCGCAATTGTGTTGGTGCAGGAAACCACTTTTGCACTTGTATTAGTGTGGAAAAAACACTTTTTGCACTTGTGATAGTGTGAAAAACCACTTTTCGCACATGTGTTAGTGTTGAAAAACCACTTTTCGCACTTGTATTAGTGTGGAAAAACCACTTTTTGCACTTGTGTTAGTGTTGAAAAACCACTTTTCGCACTAGTGTCAGTGTTGAAAAATTACTTTTCGCACTTGTGTTAGTGTTGAAAAACCACTTTTCGCACTTGTGTTGGTGCAGGAAACCACTTTTGCACTTGTATTAGTGTGGAAAAACCACTTTTCGCACTTGTGTTAGTGTTGAAAAACCACTTTTCGCACTTGTGTTAGTGTTGAAAAACCACTTTTTGCACTTGTGTTGGTGCAGGAAACCACTTTTGCACTTGTATTAGTGTGGAAAAACACTTTTTGCACTTGTGTTAGTGTTGAAAAACCACTTTTCGCACTTGTGTTAGTGTTGAAAAACCACTTTTCGCACTTGTGTTAGTGTTGAAAAACCACTTTTAGCACTTGTGTTGGTGCAGGAAACCACTTTTGCACTTGTATTATTGTGGAAAAAACACTTTTTGCACTTGTGATAGTGTTGAAAAACCACTTTTCGCACTTGTGTTAGTGTTGAAAACCACTTTCGCACTTGTGTTAGTGTTGAAAAACCACTTTTCGCACTTGTTTTGGTGCAGGAAACCACTTTTGCACATGTATTAATGTGGAAAAAACACTTTTTGCACTTGTGATAGTGTTGAAAAACCACTTTTCGCACTTGTGTTAGTGTTGAAAAACCACTTTTCGCACTTGTGTTGGTGCAGGAAACCACTTTTGCACTTGTATTAGTGTGGAAAAAACACTTTTCGCACTTGTGTTAGTGTTGAAAAACCACTTTTCGCACTTGTGTTAGTGTTGAAAAACCACTTTTCGCACTTGTGTTGGTGCAGGAAACCACTATTGCACTTGTATTAGTGTGGAAAAAACACTTTTTGCACTTGTGATAGTGTTGAAAAACCACTTTTCGCACTTGTGTTAGTGTTGAAAAACCACTTTTCGCACTTGTGTTGGTGCAGGAAACCACTTTTGCCCTTGTATTAGTGTGGAAAAAACACTTTTTGCACTTGTGATAGTGTTGAAAAACCACTTTTCGCACTTGTGTTAGTGTTGAAAAACCACTTTTCGCACTTGTGTTAGTGTTGCAAAACCACTTTTCGCACTTGTGTTGGTGCAGGAAACCACTTTTGCACTTGTATTAGTGTGGAAAAAACACTTTTTGCACTTGTGATAGTGTTGAAAAACCACTTTTCGCACTTGTGTTAGTGTTGAAAAACCACTTTTGCACTTGTATTAGTGTGGAAAAAACACTTTTTGCACTTGTGATAGTGTTGAAAAAACACTTTTCGCACTTGTGTTAGTGTTGAAAAACCACTTTTCGCACTTGTGTTAGTGTTGAAAAACCACTTTTCGCACTTGTGTTGGTGCAGGAAACCACTTTTGCCCTTGTATTAGTGTGGAAAAAACACTTTTTGCACTTGTGATAGTGTTGAAAAGCCACTTTTCGCACTTGTGTTAGTGTTGAAAAACCACTTTTCGCACTTGTGTTGGTGCAGGAAACCACTTTTGCACTTGTATTAGTGTGGAAAAAACACTTTTTGCACTTGTGATAGTGTTGAAAAACCACTTTTCGCACTTGTGTTAGTGTTGAAAAACCACTTTTCGCACTTGTGTTAGTGTTGAAAAACCACTTTTCGCACTTGTGTTGGTGCAGGAAACCACTTTTGCACTTGTATTAGTGTGGAAAAAACACTTTTTGCACTTGTGATAGTGTTGAAAAACCACTTTTCGCACTTGTGTTAGTGTTGAAAAACCACTTTTCGCACTTGTGTTGGTGCAGGAAACCACTTTTGCACTTGTATTAGTGTGGGAAAAACACTTTTCGCACTTGTGTTAGTGTTGAAAAACCACTTTTCGCACTTGTGTTCGTGTTGAAAAACCACTTTTCGCACTTGTGTTGGTGCAGGAAACCACTTTTGCACTTGTATTAGTGTGGAAAAAACACTTTTTGCACTTGTGATAGTGTTGAAAAACCACTTTTCGCACTTGTGTTAGTGTTGAAAAACCACTTTTCGCACTTGTGTTAGTGTTGAAAAACCACTTTTGGCACTTGTGTTGGTGCAGGAAACCACTTTTGCACTTGTATTAATGTGGAAAAAACACTTTTTGCACTTGTGATAGTGTTGAAAAACCACTTTTCGCACTTGTGTTAGTGTTGAAAAACCACTTTTCGCACTTGTGTTGGTGCAGGAAACCACTTTTGCACTTGTATTAGTGTGGGAAAAACACTTTTCGCACTTGTGTTAGTGTTGAAAAACCACTTTTCGCACTTGTGTTAGTGTTGAAAAACCACTTTTCGCACTTGTGTTGGTGCAGGAAACCACTTTTGCACTTGTATTAGTGTGGAAAAACCACTTTTCGCACTTGTGTTAGTGTTGAAAAACCACTTTTCGCACTTGTGTTGGTGCAGGAAACCACTTTTGCACTTGTATTAGTGTGGAAAAAACACTTTTCACACTTGTGTTGTTGCAGGAAACCACTTTTGCACTTGTATTAGTGTGGAAAACCACTTTTCGCACTTGTGTTAGTGTTGAAAAACCACTTCTCGCACTTGTGTTAGTGTTGAAAAACCACTTTTCGCACTTGTGTTGGTGAAGGAAACCACTTTTGCACTTGTATTAGTGTGGAAAAACCACTTTTCGCAATTGTGTTAGTGTTGAAAAACCACTTTTCGCACTTGGGTTGGTGCAGGAAACCACTTTTGCACTTGTATTAGTGTGGAAAAACCACCGTTCGCACATGTGTTAGTGTTGAAAAACCACCTTTAGCACTTGTGTTAGTGTTGAAAAACCACTTTTCGCACTTGTGTTGGTGCAGGAAACCACTTTTGCACTTGTATTGGTGTGGAAAAACCACTTTTCGCACTTGTGTTAGTGTTGAAAAACCACTTTTCGCACTTGTGTTAGTGTTGAAAAACAACTTTTCGCACTTGTGTTGTTGCAGGAAACCACTTTTGCACTTGTATTAGTGTGGAAAAACCACTTTTCGCACTTGTGTTAGTGTTGAAAAACCACTTTTCGCACTTGTGTTAGTGTTGAAAAACCACTTTTCGCACTTGTGTTTGTGCAGGAAACCACTTTTGCACTTGTATTAGTGTGGAAAAAACACTTTTTGCACATGTGATAGTGTTGAAAAACCACTTTTCGCACTTGTGTTAGTGTTGAAAAACCACTTTTCGCACTTGTATTAGTGTGGAAAAACCACTTTTCGCACTTGTGTTAGTGTTGAAAAACCACTTTTTGCACTTGTGTCAGTGTTGAAAAACCACTTTTCGCACTTGTGTTACTGTTGAAAAACCACTTTTCGCACTTGTGTTGGTGCAGGAAACCACTTTTGCACTTGTATTAGTGTGGAAAAACCACTTTTTGCACTTGTGATAGTGTTGAAAAACCACTTTTCGCACTTGTGTTAGTGTTGAAAAACCACTTTTCGCACTTGTGTTGGTGCAGGAAACCACTTTTGCACTTGTGTTAGTGTGGAAAAACCTCTTTTCGCACTTGTGTTAGTGTTGAAAAACCACTTTTCGCACTTGTGGTAGTGTTGAAAAACCACTTTTCGCACTTGTGTTGGTGCAGGAAACCACTTTTGCACTTGTATTAGTGTGGAAAAAACACTTTTTGCACTTGTGATAGTGTTGAAAAACCACTTTTCGCACTTGTGTTAGTGTTGAAAAACCACTTTTCGCACTTGTGTTGGTGCAGGAAACCAGTTTTGCACTTGTATTAGTGTGGAAAAACCACTTTTCGCACTTGTGTTAGTGTTGAAAAACCACTTTTGCACTTGTATTAGTGTGGAAAAAACATTTTTGCACTTGTGATAGTGTTGGAAAACCACTTTTTGCACTTCTGTTAGGGTTGAAAAACCACCTCTCGCACTTGTGTTGGTGCAGGAAACCACTTTTGCACTTGTATTAGTGTGGAAAAACCACTTTTCGCACTTGTGTTAGTGTGGAAAAAACACTTTTTGCACTTGTGATATAGTTGAAAAACCACTTCTCGCACTTGTGTTCGTGTTGAAAAACCACTTTTCGCACTTGTGTTGGTGCAGGAAACCACTTTTGCACTTGTATTATTGTGGAAAAACCACTTTTCGCAATTGTGTTAGTGTTGAAAAACCACTTTTCGCACTTGTGTTAGTGTTGAAAAACCACTTTTGGCACTTGTGTTAGTGTTGAAAAACCACTTTTCGCACTTGTGTTGGTGCAGGAAACCACTTTTGCACTTGTATTAGTGTGGAAAAAACACTTTTCGCACTTGTGTTAGTGTTGAAAAATCACTTTTCGCACTTGTATTAGTGTGGAAAAACCACTTTTCGCAATTGTGTTAGTGTTGAAAAACCACTTTTCGCACTTGTGTTAGTGTGGAAAAACCACTTTTCGCACTTGTGTTAGTGTTGAAAAACCACTTTTCGCAATTGTGTTGGTGCAGGAAACCACTTTTGCACTTGTATTAGTGTGGAAAAAACACTTTTTGCACTTGTGATAGTGTGAAAAACCACTTTTCGCACATGTGTTAGTGTTGAAAAACCACTTTTCGCACTTGTATTAGTGTGGAAAAACCACTTTTTGCACTTGTGTTAGTGTTGAAAAACCACTTTTCGCACTAGTGTCAGTGTTGAAAAATTACTTTTCGCACTTGTGTTAGTGTTGAAAAACCACTTTTCGCACTTGTGTTGGTGCAGGAAACCACTTTTGCACTTGTATTAGTGTGGAAAAACCACTTTTCGCACTTGTGTTAGTGTTGAAAAACCACTTTTCGCACTTGTGTTAGTGTTGAAAAACCACTTTTTGCACTTGTGTTGGTGCAGGAAACCACTTTTGCACTTGTATTAGTGTGGAAAAAACACTTTTTGCACTTGTGTTAGTGTTGAAAAACCACTTTTCGCACTTGTGTTAGTGTTGAAAAACCACTTTTCGCACATGTGTTGGTGCAGGAAACCACTTTTGCACTTGTATTAGTGTGGGAAAAACACTTTTTGCACTTGTGATAGTGTTGAAAAACCACTTTTCGCACTTGTGTTAGTGTTGAAAAACCACTTTTCGCACTTGTGTTAGTGTTGAAAAACCACTTTTCGCACTTGTGTAGGTGCAGGAAACCACTTTTGCCCTTGTATTAGTGTGGAAAAAACACTTTTTGCACTTGTGATAGTGTTGAAAAACCACTTTTCGCACTTGTGTTAGTGTTGAAAAACCACTTTTCGCACTTGTGTTGGTGCAGCAAACCACTTTTGCACTTGTATTAGTGTGGAAAAACCACTTTTCGCACTTGTGTTAGTGTTGAAAAACCACTTTTCGCACTTGTGTTAGTGTTGAAAAACCACTTTTAGCACTTGTGTTGGTGCAGGAAACCACTTTTGCACTTGTATTATTGTGGAAAAAACACTTTTTGCACTTGTGATAGTGTTGAAAAAACACTTTTCGCACTTGTGTTAGTGTTGAAAAACCACTTTTCGCACTTGTGTTAGTGTTGAAAAACCACTTTTCGCACTTGTGTTGGTGCAGGAAACCACTTTTGCACTTGTATTAATGTGGAAAAAACACTTTTTGCACTTGTGATAGTGTTGAAAAACCACTTTTCGCACTTGTGTTAGTGTTGAAAAACCACTTTTCGCGCTTGTGTTGGTGCAGGAAACCACTTTTGCACTTGTATTAGTGTGGAAAAAACACTTTTCGCACTTGTGTTAGTGTTGAAAAACCACTTTTCGCACTTGTGTTAGTGTTGAAAAACCACTTTTCACACTTGTGTTGGTGCAGGAAACCACTTTTGCACTTGTATTAGTGTGGAAAAAACACTTTTTGCACTTGTGATAGTGTTGAAAAACCACTTTTCGCACTTGTGTTAGTGTTGAAAAACCACTTTTCGCACTTGTGTTGGTGCAGGAAACCACTTTTGCACTTGTATTGGTGTGGAAAAACCACTTTTCGCACTTGTGTTAGTGTTGAAAAACCACTTTTCGCACTTGTGTTAGTGTTGAAAAACAACTTTTCGCACTTGTGTTGGTGCAGGAAACCACTTTTGCACTTGTATTAGTGTGGAAAAACCACTTTTCGCACTTGTGATAGAGTTGAAAAACCACTTCTCGCACTTGTGTTAGTGTTGAAAAACCACTTTTCGCACATGTGTTAGTGCAGGAAACCACTTTTGCACTTGTATTAGTGTGGAAAAACCACTTTTCGCACATGTGTTAGTGTTGAAAAACCACTTTTCGCACTTGTGTTAGTGTTGAAAAGCCACTTTTCGCACTTGTGTTGGTGCAGGAAACCACTATTGCACTTGTATTGGTGTGGAAAAACCACTTTTCGCACTTGTGTTAGTGTTGAAAAACCACTTTTCGCACTTGTGTTAGTGTTGAAAAACCACTTTTCGCACTTGTGTTGGTGCAGGAAACCACTTTTGCAATTGTATTAGTGTGGAAAAACACTTTTTGCACTTGTGATAGTGTTGAAAAACCACTTTTCGCACTTGTGTTAGTGTTGAAAAACCACTTTTTGCACTTGTGTTGTTGCAGGAAACCACTTTTGCACTTGTATTAGTGTGGAAAACCACTTTTCGCACTTGTGTTAGTGTTGAAAAACCACTTCTCGCACTTGTGTTAGTGTTGAAAAACCACTTTTCGCACTTGGGTTGGTGCAGGAAACCACTTTTGCACTTGTATTAGTGTGGAAAAACCACCGTTCGCACATGTGTTAGTGTTGAAAAACAACTTTTCGCACTTGTGTTAGTGTTGAAAAACCACTTTTTGCAGTTGTGTTGGTGCAGGAAACCACTTTTGCACTTGTATTGGTGTGGAAAAACCACTTTTCGCACTTGTGTTAGTGTTGAAAAACCACTTTTCGCACTTGTGTTAGTGTTGAAAAACCACTTTTCGCACTTGTGTTAGTGCAGGAAACCACTTTTGCACTTGTATTAGTGTGGAAAAAACACTTTTTGCACATGTGATAGTGTTGAAAAACCACTTTTGCACTTGTGTTAGTGTTGAAAAACCACTTTTCGCACTTGTGTTAGTGTTGAAAAACCACTTTTCGCACTTGTATTAGTGTGGAAAAACCACTTTTCGCACTTGTGTTAGTGTTGAAAAACCACTTTTCGCACCTGTGTTAGTGTTGAAAAACCACTTTTCGCACTTGTATTAGTGTGGAAAAACCACTTTTTGCACTTGTGTTAGTGTTGAAAAACCACTTTTCGCACTAGTGTCAGTGTTGAAAAATCACTTTTCGCACTTGTGTTAGTGTTGAAAAACCACTTTTCGCACTTGTGTTGGTGCAGGAAACCACTGTTGCACTTGTATTAGTGTGGAAAAACCACTTTTCGCACTTGTGTTAGTGTTGAAAAACCACTTTTCGCACTTGTGTTAGTGTTGAAAAACCACTTTTTGCACTTGTGTTGGTGCAGGAAACCACTTTTGCACTTGTATTAGTGTGGAAAAAACACTTTTTGCACTTGTGATAGTGTTGAAAAACCACTTTTTGCACTTGTGTTAGTGTTGAAAAACCACTTTTCGCACTTGTGTTAGTGTTGAAAAACCACTTTTCGCACTTGTGTTGGTGCAGGAAACCTCTTTTGCACTTGTATTAGTGTGGAAAAAACACTTTTTGCACTTGTGATAGTGTTGAAAAACCACTTTTCGCACTTGTGTTAGTGTTGAAAAACCACTTTTCGCACTTGTGTTAGTGTTGAAAAACCACTTTTCGCACTTGTGTTGGTGCAGGAAACCACTTTTGCCCTTGTATTAGTGTGGAAAAAACACTTTTTGCACTTGTGATAGTGTTGAAAAACCACTTTTCGCACTTGTGTTAGTGTTGAAAAACCACTTTTCGCACTTGTGTTGGTGCAGGAAACCACTTTTGCACTTGTATTAGTGTGGAAAAACCACTTTTCGCACTTGTGTTAGTGTTGAAAAACCACTTTTCGCACTTGTGTTAGTGTTGAAAAACCACTTTTAGCACTTGTGTTGGTGCAGGAAACCACTTTTGCACTTGTATTATTGTGGAAAAAACACTTTTTGCACTTGTGATAGTGTTGAAAAACCACTTTTCGCACTTGTGTTAGTGTTGAAAACCACTTTCGCACTTGTGTTAGTGTTGAAAAACCACTTTTCGCACTTGTGTTGGTGCAGGAAACCACTTTTGCACATGTATTAATGTGGAAAAAACACTTTTTGCACTTGTGATAGTGTTGAAAAACCACTTTTCGCACTTGTGTTAGTGTTGAAAAACCACTTTTCGCACTTGTGTTGGTGCAGGAAACCACTTTTGCACTTGTATTAGTGTGGAAAAAACACTTTTCGCACTTGTGTTAGTGTTGAAAAACCACTTTTCGCACTTGTGTTAGTGTTGAAAAACCACTTTTCGCACTTGTGTTGGTGCAGGAAACCACTATTGCACTTGTATTAGTGTGGAAAAAACACTTTTTGCACTTGTGATAGTGTTGAAAAACCACTTTTCGCACTTGTGTTAGTGTTGAAAAACCACTTTTCGCACTTGTGTTGGTGCAGGAAACCACTTTTGCCCTTGTATTAGTGTGGAAAAAACACTTTTTGCACTTGTGATAGTGTTGAAAAACCACTTTTCGCACTTGTGTTAGTGTTGAAAAACCACTTTTCGCACTTGTGTTGGTGCAGGAAACCACTTTTGCACTTGTATTGGTGTGGAAAAACCACTTTTCGCACTTGTGTTAGTGTTGAAAAACCACTTTTCGCACTTGTGTTAGTGTTGAAAAACAACTTTTCGCACTTGTGTTGGTGCAGGAAACCACTTTTGCACTTGTATTAGTGTGGAAAAACCACTTTTCGCACTTGTGTTAGTGTTGAAAAACCACTTTTCGCACTTGTGTTAGTGTTGAAAAACCACTTTTCGCACTTGTGTTGGTGCAGGAAACCACTTTTGCACTTGTATTAGTGTGGAAAAAACACTTTTCGCAATTGTGTTAGTGTTGAAAAACCACTTTTCGCACTTGTGTTAGTGTTGAAAAACCACTTTTCGCACTTGTGTTAGTGTTGAAAAACCACTTTTCGCACTTGTGTTGGTGTAGGAAACCACTATTGCACTTGTATTAGTGTGGAAAAACCACTTTTCGCAATTGTGTTAGTGTTGAAAAACCACTTTTCGCACTTGGGTTAGTGTTGAAAAACCACTTTTCGCACTTGTATTAGTGTTGAAAAACCACTTTTCGCACTTGTGTTGGTGCAGGAAACCACTTTTGCACTTGTATTAGTGTGGAAAAACCACTTTTCGCACATGTGTTAGTGTTGAAAAACCACTTTTCGCACTTGTGTTAGTGTTGAAAAACCACATTTCGCACTTGTGTTGGTGCAGGAAACCACTATTGCACTTGTATTGGTGTGGAAAAACCACTTTTCGCACTTGTGTTAGTGTTGAAAAACCACTTTTCGCACTTGTGTTAGTGTTGAAAAACCACTTTTCGCACTTGTGTTGGTGCAGGAAACCACTTTTGCACTTGTATTAGTGTGGAAAAAACACTTTTTGCACTTGTGATAGTGTTGAAAAACCACTTTTCGCACTTGTGTTAGTGTTGAAAACCACTTTTCGCACTTGTGTTAGTGTTGAAAAACCACTTTTCGCACTTGTGTTGGTGCATGAAACCACTTTTGCACTTGTATTAGTGTGGAAAAACCACTTTTCGCACTTGTGTTAGGGTTGAAAAACCACTTTTCGCACTTGTGTTGGTGCAGAAAACCACTTTTGCACTTGTATTAGTGTGGAAAAACCACTTTTCGCACTTGTGTTAGTGTTGAAAAACCACTTTTCGCACTTGTATTAGTGTGGAAAAAACACTTTTGCACTTGTGATAGAGTTGAAAAACCACTTCTTGCACTTGTGTTAGTGTTGAAAAACCACTTTTCGCACATGTGTTGGTGCAGGAAACCACTTTTGCACTTGTATTAGTGTGGAAAAACCACTTTTCGCAATTGTGTTAGTGTTGAAAAACCACTTTTCGCACTTGGGTTGGTGCAGGAAACCACTTTTGCACTTGTATTAATGTGGAAAAACCACTTTTCGCACATGTGTTAGTGCTGAAAAACCACTTTTCGCACTTGCGTTAGTGTTGAAAAGCCTCTTTTCGCACTTGTGTTGGTGCAGGAAACCACTTTTGCACTTGTATTGGTGTGGAAAAACCACTTTTCGCACTTGTGTTAGTGTTGAAAAACCACTTTTCGCACTTGTGTTAGTGTTGAAAAACCACTTTTCGCACTTGTGTTGGTGCAGGAAACGACTTTTGCAATTGTATTAGTGTGGAAAAACACTTTTTGCACTTGTGATAGTGTTGAAAAACCACTTTTCGCACTTGTGTCAGTGTTGAAAAACCACTTTTTGCACTTGTGTTGTTGCAGGAAACCACTTTTGCACTTGTATTAGTGTGGAAAACCACTTTTCGCACTTGTGTTAGTGTTGAAAAACCACTTCTCGCACTTGTGTTAGTGTTGAAAAACCACTTTTCGCACTTGTGTTGGTGCAGGAAACCACTTTTGCACTTGTATTAGTGTGGAAAAACCACTTTTCGCAATTGTGTTAGTGTTGAAAAACCACTTTTCGCACTTGGGTTGGTGCAGGAAACCACTTTTGCACTTGTATTAGTGTGGAAAAACCACCGTTCGCACATGTGTTAGTGTTGAAAAACCACTTTTCGCACTTGTGTTAGTATTGAAAAACCACTTTTCGCACTTGTGTTGGTGCAGGAAACCACTTTTGCACTTGTATTGGTGTGGAAAAACCACTTTTCGCACTTGTGTTAGTGTTGAAAAACCACTTTTCGCACTTGTGTTAGTATTGAAAAACAACTTTTCGCACTTGTGTTGGTGCAGGAAACCACTTTTGCACTTGTATTAGTGTGGAAAACCACTTTTTGCACTTGTGTTAGTGTTGAAAAACCACTTTTCGCACTTGTGTTAGTGTTGAAAAACCACTTTTCGCACTTGTGTTAGTGCAGGAAACCACTTTTGCACTTGTATTAGTGTGGAAAAAACACTTTTTGCACATGTGATAGTGTTGAAAAACCACTTTTCGCACTTGTGTTAGTGTTGAAAAACCACTTTTCGCACTTGTGTTAGTGTTGAAAACCACTTGTCGCACTTGTATTAGTGTGGAAAAACCACATTTTGCACTTGTGTTAGTGTTGAAAAACCACTTTTGCACTTGTATTAGTGTGGAAAAAACACTTTTCGCACTTGTGATAGTGTTGGAAACCAACTTTTCGCACTTCTGTTAGGGTTGAAAAACCACTTTTCGCACTTGTGTTGGTGCAGGAAACCACTTTTGCACTTGTATTAGTGTGGAAAAACCACTTTTCGCGCTTGTGTTAGTGTTGAAAAACCACTTTTCGCACTTGTATTAGTGTGGAAAAACCACTTTTCGCACTTGTGTTGGTGCAGGAAACCACTTTTGCACTTGTATTAGTGTGGAAAAAACACTTTTCGCAATTGTGTTAGTGTTGAAAAACCACTTTTCGCACTTGTGTTAGTGTTGAAAAACCACTTTTCGCACTTGTGTTAGTGTTGAAAAACCACTTTTCGCACTTGTGTTGGTGTAGGAAACCACTATTGCACTTGTATTAGTGTGGAAAAACCACTTTTCGCAATTGTGTTAGTGTTGAAAAACCACTTTTCGCACTTGGGTTAGTGTTGAAAAACCACTTTTCGCACTTGTATTAGTGTTGAAAAACCACTTTTCGCACTTGTGTTGGTGCAGGAAACCACTTTTGCACTTGTATTAGTGTGGAAAAACCACTTTTCGCACATGTGTTAGTGTTGAAAAACCACTTTTCGCACTTGTGTTAGTGTTGAAAAACCACATTTCGCACTTGTGTTGGTGCAGGAAACCACTATTGCACTTGTATTGGTGTGGAAAAACCACTTTTCGCACTTGTGTTAGTGTTGAAAAACCACTTTTCGCAATTGTGTTAGTGTTGAAAAACCACTTTTCGCACTTGTGTTGGTGCAGGAAACCACTTTTGCACTTGTATTAGTGTGGAAAAAACACTTTTTGCACTTGTGATAGTGTTGAAAAACCACTTTTCGCACTTGTGTTAGTGTTGAAAACCACTTTTCGCACTTGTGTTAGTGTTGAAAAACCACTTTTCGCACTTGTGTTGGTGCATGAAACCACTTTTGCACTTGTATTAGTGTGGAAAAACCACTTTTCGCACTTGTGTTAGGGTTGAAAAACCACTTTTCGCACTTGTGTTGGTGCAGAAAACCACTTTTGCACTTGTATTAGTGTGGAAAAACCACTTTTCGCACTTGTGTTAGTGTTGAAAAACCACTTTTCGCACTTGTATTAGTGTGGAAAAAACACTTTTGCACTTGTGATAGAGTTGAAAAACCACTTCTTGCACTTGTGTTAGTGTTGAAAAACCACTTTTCGCACATGTGTTGGTGCAGGAAACCACTTTTGCACTTGTATTAGTGTGGAAAAACCACTTTTCGCAATTGTGTTAGTGTTGAAAAACCACTTTTCGCACTTGGGTTGGTGCAGGAAACCACTTTTGCACTTGTATTAATGTGGAAAAACCACTTTTCGCACATGTGTTAGTGCTGAAAAACCACTTTTCGCACTTGCGTTAGTGTTGAAAAGCCTCTTTTCGCACTTGTGTTGGTGCAGGAAACCACTTTTGCACTTGTATTGGTGTGGAAAAACCACTTTTCGCACTTGTGTTAGTGTTGAAAAACCACTTTTCGCACTTGTGTTAGTGTTGAAAAACCACTTTTCGCACTTGTGTTGGTGCAGGAAACCACTTTTGCAATTGTATTAGTGTGGAAAAACACTTTTTGCACTTGTGATAGTGTTGAAAAACCACTTTTCGCACTTGTGTTAGTGTTGAAAAACCACTTTTTGCACTTGTGTTGTTGCAGGAAACCACTTTTGCACTTGTATTAGTGTGGAAAACCACTTTTCGCACTTGTGTTAGTGTTGAAAAACCACTTCTCGCACTTGTGTTAGTGTTGAAAAACCACTTTTCGCACTTGTGTTGGTGCAGGAAACCACTTTTGCACTTGTATTAGTGTGGAAAAACCACTTTTTGCAATTGTGTTAGTGTTGAAAAACCACTTTTCGCACTTGGGTTGGTGCAGGAAACCACTTTTGCACTTGTATTAGTGTGGAAAAACCACCGTTCGCACATGTGTTAGTGTTGAAAAACCACTTTTCGCACTTGTGTTAGTATTGAAAAACCACTTTTCGCACTTGTGTTGGTGCAGGAAACCACTTTTGCACTTGTATTGGTGTGGAAAAACCACTTTTCGCACTTGTGTTAGTGTTGAAAAACCACTTTTTGCACTTGTGTTAGTATTGAAAAACAACTTTTCGCACTTGTGTTGGTGCAGGAAACCACTTTTGCACTTGTATTAGTGTGGAAAACCACTTTTCGCACTTGTGTTAGTGTTGAAAAACCACTTTTCGCACTTGTGTTAGTGTTGAAAAACCACTTTTCGCACTTGTGTTAGTGCAGGAAACCACTTTTGCACTTGTATTAGTGTGGAAAAAACACTTTTTGCACATGTGATAGTGTTGAAAAACCACTTTTCGCACTTGTGTTAGTGTTGAAAAACCACTTTTCGCACTTGTGTTAGTGTTGAAAAACCACTTGTCGCACTTGTATTAGTGTGGAAAAACCACATTTCGCACTTGTGTTAGTGTTGAAAAACCACTTTTGCACTTGTATTAGTGTGGAAAAAACACTTTTTGCACTTGTGATAGTGTTGGAAACCAACTTTTCGCACTTCTGTTAGGGTTGAAAAACCACTTTTCGCACTTGTGTTGGTGCAGGAAACCACTTTTGCACTTGTATTAGTGTGGAAAAACCACTTTTCGCGCTTGTGTTAGTGTTGAAAAACCACTTTTCGCACTTGTATTAGTGTGGAAAAAACACTTTTTGCACTTGTGATAGAGTTGAAAAACCACTTCTCGCACTTGTGTTAGGGTTGAAAAACCACTTTTCGCACTTGTGTTGGTGCAGGAAACCACTTTTGCACTTGTATTAGTGTGGAAAAACCACCATTCGCACATGTGTTAGTGTTGAAAAACCACTTTTCACACTTGTGTTTGTGTTGAAAAACCACTTTTCGCACTTGTGTTGGTGCAGGAAACCACTTTTGCACTTGTGATAGTGTTGAAAAACCACTTTTCGCACTTGTGTTAGTGTTGAAAAACCACTTTTCGCACTTGTGTTGGTGCAGGAAACCAGTTTTGCACTTGTATTAGTGTGGAAAAACCACTTTTCGCACTTGTGTTAGTGTTGAAAAACCACTTTTGCACTTGTATTAGTGTGGAAAAAACATTTTTGCACTTGTGATAGTGTTGGAAAACCACTTTTTGCACTTCTGTTAGGGTTGAAAAACCACTTTTCGCACTTGTGTTGGTGCAGGAAACCACTTTTGCACTTGTATTAGTGTGGAAAAACCACTTTTCGCAGTTGTGTTAGTGTTGAAAAACCACTTTTCGCACTTGTATTAGTGTGGAAAAAACACTTTTTGCACTTGTGATATAGTTGAAAAACCACTTCTCGCACTTGTGTTAGTGTTGAAAAACCACTTTTCGCACTTGTGTTGGTGCAGGAAACCACTTTTCGCACTTGTGTTGGTGCAGGAAACCACTTTTGCACTTGTGATAGTGTTGAAAAACCACTTTTCGCACTTGTGTTAGTGTTGAAAAACCACTTTTCGCACTTGTGTTGGTGCAGGAAACCAGTTTTGCACTTGTATTAGTGTGGAAAAACCACTTTTCGCACTTGTGTTAGTGTGGAAAAACCACTTTTCGCAATTGTGTTAGTGTTGAAAAACCACTTTTCGCACTTGTGTTAGTGTTGAAAAACCACTTTTCGCACTTGTGTTAGTGTTGAAAAACCACTTTTCGCACTTGTGTTGGTGCAGGAAACCACTTTTGCACTTGTATTAGTGTGGAAAAAACACTTTTCGCACTTGTGTCAGTGTTGAAAAATCACTTTTCGCACTTGTATTAGTGTGGAAAAACCACTTTTCGCAATTGTGTTAGTGTTGAAAAACCACTTTTCGCACTTGTGTTAGTGTTGAAAAACCATTTTTCGCACTTGTGTTAGTGTTGAAAAACCACTTTTCGCACTTGTGTTGGTGCAGGAAACCACGTTTGCACTTGTATTAGTGTGGAAAAAACACTTTTTGCACTTGTGATAGTGTGAAAAACCACTTTTCGCACATGTGTTAGTGTTGAAAAACCACTTTTCGCACTTGTGTTGGTGCAGGAAACCACTATTGCACTTGTATTGGTGTGGAAAAACCACTTTTCGCACTTGTGTTAGTGTTGAAAAACCACTTTTCGCACTTGTGTTAGTGTTGAAAAACCACTTTTCGCACTTGTGTTGGTGCAGGAAACCACTTTTGCACTTGTATTAGTGTGAAAAAACCACTTTTCGCACTTGTGTTAGTGTTGAAAAACCACTTTTCGCACTTGAGTTAGTGTTGAAAAACCACTTTTCGCACTTGTGTTGGTGCAGGAAACCACTTTTGACCTTGTATTAGTGTGGAAAAAACACTTTTTGCACTTGTGATAGTGTTGAAAAACCACTTTTCGCACTTGTGTTAGTGTTGAAAAACCACTTTTCGCACCTGTGTTAGTGTTGAAAAACCACTTTTCGCACTTGTGTTAGTGTTGAAAAACCACTTTTCGCACTTGTGTTGGTGCAGGAAACCAGTTTTGCACTTGTATTAGTGTGGAAAAACCACTTTTCGCACTTGTGTTAGTGTTGAAAAACCACTTTTGCACTTGTATTAGTGTGGAAAAAACATTTTTGCACTTGTGATAGTGTTGGAAAACCACTTTTTGCACTTCTGTTAGGGTTGAAAAACCACTTTTCGCACTTGTGTTGGTGCAGGAAACCACTTTTGCACTTGTATTAGTGTGGAAAAACCACTTTTCGCAGTTGTGTTAGTGTTGAAAAACCACTTTTCGCACTTGTATTAGTGTGGAAAAAACACTTTTTGCACTTGTGATATAGTTGAAAAACCACTTCTCGCACTTGTGTTAGTGTTGAAAAACCACTTTTCGCACTTGTGTTGGTGCAGGAAACCACTTTTCGCACTTGTGTTGGTGCAGGAAACCACTTTTGCACTTGTGATAGTGTTGAAAAACCACTTTTCGCACTTGTGTTAGTGTTGAAAAACCACTTTTCGCACTTGTGTTGGTGCAGGAAACCAGTTTTGCACTTGTATTAGTGTGGAAAAACCACTTTTCGCACTTGTGTTAGTGTGGAAAAACCACTTTTCGCAATTGTGTTAGTGTTGAAAAACCACTTTTCGCACTTGTGTTAGTGTTGAAAAACCACTTTTCGCACTTGTGTTAGTGTTGAAAAACCACTTTTCGCACTTGTGTTGGTGCAGGAAACCACTTTTGCACTTGTATTAGTGTGGAAAAAACACTTTTCGCACTTGTGTCAGTGTTGAAAAATCACTTTTCGCACTTGTATTAGTGTGGAAAAACCACTTTTCGCAATTGTGTTAGTGTTGAAAAACCACTTTTCGCACTTGTGTTAGTGTTGAAAAACCATTTTTCGCACTTGTGTTAGTGTTGAAAAACCACTTTTCGCACTTGTGTTGGTGCAGGAAACCACGTTTGCACTTGTATTAGTGTGGAAAAAACACTTTTTGCACTTGTGATAGTGTGAAAAACCACTTTTCGCACATGTGTTAGTGTTGAAAAACCACTTTTCGCACTTGTGTTGGTGCAGGAAACCACTATTGCACTTGTATTGGTGTGGAAAAACCACTTTTCGCACTTGTGTTAGTGTTGAAAAACCACTTTTCGCACTTGTGTTAGTGTTGAAAAACCACTTTTCGCACTTGTGTTGGTGCAGGAAACCACTTTTGCACTTGTATTAGTGTGAAAAAACCACTTTTCGCACTTGTGTTAGTGTTGAAAAACCACTTTTCGCACTTGAGTTAGTGTTGAAAAACCACTTTTCGCACTTGTGTTGGTGCAGGAAACCACTTTTGACCTTGTATTAGTGTGGAAAAAACACTTTTTGCACTTGTGATAGTGTTGAAAAACCACTTTTCGCACTTGTGTTAGTGTTGAAAAACCACTTTTCGCACCTGTGTTAGTGTTGAAAAACCACTTTTCGCACTTGTATTAGTGTGGACAAACCACTTTTTGCACTTGTGTTAGTGTTGAAAAACCACTTTTCGCACTAGTGTCAGTGTTGAAAAATCACTTTTCGCACTTGTGTTGGTGCAGGAAACCACTTTTTGCACTTGTGTTAGTGTTGAAAAACCACTTTTCGCACTAGTGTTAGTGTTGAAAAACCACTTTTCGCACTTGTGTTGGTGCAGGAAACCACTTTTGCACTTGTATTAGTGTGGAAAAACCACTTTTCGCACTTGTGTTAGTGTTGAAAAACCACTTTTCGCACTTGTGTTAGTGTTGAAAAACCACTTTTTGCACTTGTGTTGGTGCAGGAAACCACTTTTGCACTTGTATTAGTGTGGAAAAAACACTTTTTGCACTTGTGATAGTGTTGAAAAACCACTTTTTGCACTTGTGTTAGTGTTGAAAAACCACTCTGCGCACTTGTGTTAGTGTTGAAAAACCACTTTTCGCACTTGTGTTGGTGCAGGAAACCACTTTTGCACTTGTATTAGTGTGGAAAAAACACTTTTTGCACTTGTGATAGTGTTGAAAAACCACTTTTCGCACTTGTGTTAGTGTTGAAAAACCACTTTTCGCACTTGTGTTAGTGTTGAAAAACCACTTTTCGCACTTGTGTTGGTGCAGGAAACGACTTTTGCCCTTGTATTATTGTGGAAAAAACACTTTTTGCACTTGTGATAGTGTTGAAAAACCACTTTTCGCACTTGTGTTCGTGTTGAAAAACCACTTTTCGCACTTGTGTTGGTGCAGGAAACCACTTTTGCACTTGTATTAATGTGGAAAAAACACTTTTTGCACTTGTGATAGTGTTGAAAAACCACTTTTCGCACTTGTTTTAGTGTTGAAAAACCACTTTTCGCACTTGTGTTGGTGCAGGAAACCACTTTTGCACTTGTAGTAGTGTGGAAAAAACACTTTTCGCACTTGTGTTAGTGTTGAAAAACCACTTTTCGCACTTGTGTTAGTGTTGAAAAACCACTTTTCGCACTTGTGTTGGTGCAGGAAACCACTATTGCACTTGTATTAGTGTGGAAAAAACACTTTTTGCACTTGTAATAGTGTTGAAAAACCACTTTTCGCACTTGTGTTAGTGTTGAAAAACCACTTTTCGCACTTGTGTTGGTGCAGGAAACCACTTTTGCCCTTGTATTAGTGTGGAAAAAACACTTTTTGCACTTGTGATAGTGTTGAAAAACCACTTTTCGCACTTGTGTTAGTGTTGAAAAACCACTTTTCGCACTTGTGTTGGTCCAGGAAACCACTTTTGCACTTGTATTGGTGTGGAAAAACCACTTTTCGCGCTTGTGTTAGTGTTGAAAAACCACTTTTCGCACTTGTGTTAGTGTTGAAAAACAACTTTTCGCACTTGTGTTGGTGCAGGAAACCACTTTTGCACTTGTATTAGTGTGGAAAAACCACTTTTCGCACTTGTGTTAGTGTTGAAAAACCACTTTTCGCACTTGTGTTAGTGTTGAAAAACCACTTTTCGCACTTGTGTTGGTGCAGGAAACCACTTTTGCACTTGTATTAGTGTGGAAAAAACACTTTTCGCAATTGTGTTAGTGTTGAAAAACCACTTTTCGCACTTGTGTTAGTGTTGAAAAACCACTTTTCGCACTTGTGTTAGTGTTGAAAAACCACTTTTCGCACTTGTGTTGGTGCAGGAAACCACTATTGCACTTGTATTATTGTGGAAAAAACACTTTTTGCACTTGTGATAGTGTTGAAAAACCACTTTTCGCACTTGTGTTAGTGTTGAAAAACCACTTTTTGCACTTGTGTTAGTGTTGAAAAACCACTTTTCGCACTTGTGTTGGTGCAGGAGACCACTTTTGCACTTGTATTAATGTGGAAAAAACACTTTTTGCACTTGTGATAGTGTTGAAAAACCACTTTTCGCACTTGTGTTAGTGTTGAAAAACCACTTTTCGCGCTTGTGTTGGTGCAGGAAACCACTTTTGCACTTGTATTAGTGTGGAAAAAACACTTTTCGCACTTGTGTTAGTGTTGAAAAACCACTTTTCGCACTTGTGTTAGTGTTGAAAAACCACTTTTCGCACTTGTGTTGGTGCAGGAAACCACTTTTGCACTTGTATTAGTGTGGAAAAAACACTTTTTGCACTTGTGATAGTGTTGAAAAACCACTTTTCGCACTTGTGTTAGTGTTGAAAAACCACTTTTCGCACTTGTGTTGGTGCAGGAAACCACTTTTGCACTTGTATTGGTGTGGAAAAACCACTTTTCGCACTTGTGTTAGTGTTGAAAAACCACTTTTCGCACTTGTGTTAGTGTTGAAAAACAACTTTTCGCACTTGTGTTGGTGCAGGAAACCACTTTTGCCCTTGTATTAGTGTGGAAAAAACACTTTTTGCACTTGTGATAGTGTTGAAAAACCACTTTTCGCACTTGTGTTAGTGTTGAAAAACCACTTTTCGCACTTGTGTTGGTCCAGGAAACCACTTTTGCACTTGTATTGGTGTGGAAAAACCACTTTTCGCGCTTGTGTTAGTGTTGAAAAACCACTTTTCGCACTTGTGTTAGTGTTGAAAAACAACTTTTCGCACTTGTGTTGGTGCAGGAAACCACTTTTGCACTTGTATTAGTGTGGAAAAACCACTTTTCGCACTTGTGTTAGTGTTGAAAAACCACTTTTCGCACTTGTGTTAGTGTTGAAAAACCACTTTTCGCACTTGTGTTGGTGCAGGAAACCACTTTTGCACTTGTATTAGTGTGGAAAAAACACTTTTCGCAATTGTGTTAGTGTTGAAAAACCACTTTTCGCACTTGTGTTAGTGTTGAAAAACCACTTTTCGCACTTGTGTTAGTGTTGAAAAACCACTTTTCGCACTTGTGTTGGTGCAGGAAACCACTATTGCACTTGTATTATTGTGGAAAAAACACTTTTTGCACTTGTGATAGTGTTGAAAAACCACTTTTCGCACTTGTGTTAGTGTTGAAAAACCACTTTTTGCACTTGTGTTAGTGTTGAAAAACCACTTTTCGCACTTGTGTTGGTGCAGGAGACCACTTTTGCACTTGTATTAATGTGGAAAAAACACTTTTTGCACTTGTGATAGTGTTGAAAAACCACTTTTCGCACTTGTGTTAGTGTTGAAAAACCACTTTTCGCGCTTGTGTTGGTGCAGGAAACCACTTTTGCACTTGTATTAGTGTGGAAAAAACACTTTTCGCACTTGTGTTAGTGTTGAAAAACCACTTTTCGCACTTGTGTTAGTGTTGAAAAACCACTTTTCGCACTTGTGTTGGTGCAGGAAACCACTTTTGCACTTGTATTAGTGTGGAAAAAACACTTTTTGCACTTGTGATAGTGTTGAAAAACCACTTTTCGCACTTGTGTTAGTGTTGAAAAACCACTTTTCGCACTTGTGTTGGTGCAGGAAACCACTTTTGCACTTGTATTGGTGTGGAAAAACCACTTTTCGCACTTGTGTTAGTGTTGAAAAACCACTTTTCGCACTTGTGTTAGTGTTGAAAAACAACTTTTCGCACTTGTGTTGGTGCAGGAAACCACTTTTGCACTTGTATTAGTGTGGAAAAACCACTTTTCGCACTTGTGATAGAGTTGAAAAACCACTTCTCGCACTTGTGTTAGTGTTGAAAAACCACTTTTCGCACATGTGTTAGTGCAGGAAACCACTTTTGCACTTGTATTAGTGTGGAAAAACCACTTTTCGCACATGTGTTAGTGTTGAAAAACCACTTTTCGCACTTGTGTTAGTGTTGAAAAGCCACTTTTCGCACTTGTGTTGGTGCAGGAAACCACTATTGCACTTGTATTGGTGTGGAAAAACCACTTTTCGCACTTGTGTTAGTGTTGAAAAACCACTTTTCGCACTTGTGTTGGTGCAGGAAACCACTTTTGCAATTGTATTAGTGTGGAAAAACACTTTTTGCACTTGTGATAGTGTTGAAAAACCACTTTTCGCACTTGTGTTAGTGTTGAAAAACCACTTTTTGCACTTGTGTTGTTGCAGGAAACCACTTTTGCACTTGTATTAGTGTGGAAAACCACTTTTCGCACTTGTGTTAGTGTTGAAAAACCACTTTTTGCACTTGTGTTGGTGCAGGAAACCACTTTTGCACTTGTATTAGTGTGGAAAAAACACTTTTTGCACTTGTGATAGTGTTGAAAAACCACTTTTTGCACTTGTGTTAGTGTTGAAAAACCACTTTTCGCACTTGTGTTAGTGTTGAAAAACCACTTTTCGCACTTGTGTTGGTGCAGGAAACCACTTTTGCACTTGTATTAGTGTGGAAAAAACACTTTTTGCACTTGTGATAGTGTTGAAAAACCACTTTTCGCACTTGTGTTAGTGTTGAAAAACCACTTTTCGCACTTGTGTTAGTGTTGAAAAACCACTTTTCGCACTTGTGTTGGTGCAGGAAACCACTTTTGCCCTTGTATTATTGTGGAAAAAACACTTTTTGCACTTGTGATAGTGTTGAAAAACCACTTTTCGCACTTGTGTTAGTGTTGAAAAACCACTTTTCGCACTTGTGTTGGTGCAGGAAACCACTTTTGCACTTGTATTAATGTGGAAAAAACACTTTTTGCACTTGTGATAGTGTTGAAAAACCACTTTTCGCACTTGTTTTAGTGTTGAAAACCACTTTTCGCACTTGTGTTGGTGCAGGAAACCACTTTTGCACTTGTATTAGTGTGGAAAAAACACTTTTCGCACTTGTGTTAGTGTTGAAAAACCACTTTTCGCACTTGTGTTAGTGTTGATAAACCACTTTTCGCACTTGTGTTGGTGCAGGAAACCACTATTGCACTTGTATTAGTGTGGAAAAAACACTTTTTGCACTTGTAATAGTGTTGAAAAACCACTTTTCGCACTTGTGTTAGTGTTGAAAAACCACTTTTCGCACTTGTGTTGGTGCAGGAAACCACTTTTGCCCTTGTATTAGTGTGGAAAAAACACTTTTTGCACTTGTGATAGTGTTGAAAAACCACTTTTCGCACTTGTGTTAGTGTTGAAAAACCACTTTTCGCACTTGTGTTGGTCCAGGAAACCACTTTTGCACTTGTATTGGTGTGGAAAAACCACTTTTCGCACTTGTGTTAGTGTTGAAAAACCACTTTTCGCACTTGTGTTAGTGTTGAAAAACAACTTTTCGCACTTGTGTTGGTGCAGGAAACCACTTTTGCACTTGTATTAGTGTGGAAAAACCACTTTTCGCACTTGTGTTAGTGTTGAAAAACCACTTTTCGCACTTGTGTTAGTGTTGAAAAACCACTTTTCGCACTTGTGTTGGTGCAGGAAACCACTTTTGCACTTGTATTAGTGTGGAAAAAACACTTTTCGCAATTGTGTTAGTGTTGAAAAACCACTTTTCGCACTTGTGTTAGTGTTGAAAAACCACTTTTCGCACTTGTGTTAGTGTTGAAAAACCACTTTTCGCACTTGTGTTGGTGCAGGAAACCACTATTGCACTTGTATTATTGTGGAAAAAACACTTTTTGCACTTGTGATAGTGTTGAAAAACCACTTTTCGCACTTGTGTTAGTGTTGAAAAACCACTTTTCGCACTTGTGTTAGTGTTGAAAAACCACTTTTCGCACTTGTGTTGGTGCAGGAAACCACTTTTGCACTTGTATTAATGTGGAAAAAACACTTTTCGCACTTGTGTTAGTGTTGAAAAACCACTTTTCGCACTTGTGTTAGTATTGAAAAACAACTTTTCGCACTTGTGTTGGTGCAGGAAACCACTTTTGCACTTGTATTAGTGTGGAAAAACAACTTTTCGCACTTGTGTTAGTGTTGAAAAACCACTTTTCGCACTTGTGTTAGTGTTGAAAAACCACTTTTCGCACTTGTGTTAGTGCAGGAAACCACTTTTGCACTTGTATTAGTGTGGAAAAAACACTTTTTGCACATGTGATAGTGTTGAAAAACCACTTTTCGCACTTGTGTTAGTGTTGAAAAACCACTTTTCGCACTTGTGTTAGTGTTGAAAAACCACTTTTCGCACTTGTATTAGTGTGGAAAAACCACATTTCGCACTTGTGTTAGTGTTGAAAAACCACTTTTGCACTTGTATTAGTGTGGAAAAAACACTTTTTGCACTTGTGATAGTGTTGGAAACCAACTTTTCGCACTTCTGTTAGGGTTGAAAAACCACTTTTCGCACTTGTGTTGGTGCAGGAAACCACTTTTGCACTTGTATTAGTGTGGAAAAACCACTTTTCGCGCTTGTGTTAGTGTTGAAAAACCACTTTTCGCACTTGTATTAGTGTGGAAAAAACACTTTTTGCACTTGTGATAGAGTTGAAAAACCACTTCTCGCACTTGTGTTAGTGTTGAAAAACCACTTTTCGCACTTGTGTTGGTGCAGGAAACCACTTTTGCACTTGTATTAGTGTGGAAAAACCACCATTCGCACATGTGTTAGTGTTGAAAAACCACTTTTCACACTTGTGTTAGTGTTGAAAAACCACTTTTCGCACTTGTGTTGGTGCAGGAAACCACTTTTGCACTTGTGATAGTGTTGAAAAACCACTTTTCGCACTTGTGTTAGTGTTGAAAAACCACTTTTCGCACTTGTGTTGGTGCAGGAAACCAGTTTTGCACTTGTATTAGTGTGGAAAAACCACTTTTCACACTTGTGTTAGTGTTGAAAAACCACTTTTGCACTTGTATTAGTGTGGAAAAAACATTTTTGCACTTGTGATAGTGTTGGAAAACCACTTTTTGCACTTCTGTTAGGGTTGAAAAACCACTTTTCGCACTTGTGTTGGTGCAGGAAACCACTTTTGCACTTGTATTAGTGCGGAAAAACTACTTTTCGCACTTGTGTTAGTGTTGAAAAACCACTTTTCGCACTTGTATTAGTGTGGAAAAAACACTTTTTGCACTTGTGATATAGTTGAAAAACCACTTCTCGCACTTGTGTTAGTGTTGAAAAACCACTTTTCGCACTTGTGTTGGTGCAGGAAACCACTTTTGCACTTGTATTATTGTGGAAAAACCACTGTTCGCAATTGTGTTAGTGTTGAAAAACCACTTTTCGCACTTGTGTTAGTGTTGAAAAACCACTTTTCGCACTTGTGTTAGTGTTGAAAAACCACTTTTCACACTTGTGTTGGTGCAGGAAACCACTTTTGCACTTGTATTAGTGTGGAAAAAACACTTTTCGCACTTGTGTTAGTGTTGAAAAATCACTTTTCGCACTTGTATTAGTGTGGAAAAACCACTTTTCGCACTTGTGTTAGTGTTGAAAAACCACTTTTGCACTTGTATTAGTGTGGAAAAAACACTTTTTGCACTTGTGATAGTGTTGAAAAAACACTTTTCGCACTTGTGTTAGTGTTGAAAAACCACTTTTCACACTTGTGTTAGTGTTGAAAAACCACTTTTCGCACTTGTGTTAGTGTTGAAAAACCACTTTTCGCACTTGTGTTGGTGCAGGAAACCACGTTTGCACTTGTATTAGTGTGGAAAAAACACTTTTCGCACTTGTGTTAGTGTTGAAAAACCACTTTTAGCACTTGTGTTGGTGCAGGAAACCACTTTTGCACTTGTATTAGTGTGAAAAAACCACTTTTCGCACTTGTGTTAATGTTGAAAAACCACTTTTCGCACTTGAGTTAGTGTTGAAAAACCACTTTTCGCACTTGTGTTGGTGCAGGAAACCACTTTTGCACTTGTATTAGTGTGGAAAAAACACTTTTTGCACTTGTGATAGTGTTGAAAAACCACTTTTCGCACTTGTGTTAGTGTTGAAAAACCACTTTTCGCACCTGTGTTAGTGTTGAAAAACCACTTTTCGCACTTGTGTTAGTGTTGAAAAACCACTTTTCGCACTTGTGTTGGTGCAGGAAACCACTTTTGCACTTGAATTAGTGTGGAAAAACCACTTTTCGCACTTGTGTTAGTGTTGAAAAACCACTTTTCGCACTTGTGTTAGTGTTGAAAAACCACTTTTTGCACTTGTGTTGGTGCAGGAAACCACTTTTGCACTTGTATTAGTGTGGAAAAAACACTTTTTGCACTTGTGATAGTGTTGAAAAACCACTTTTTGCACTTGTGTTAGTGTTGAAAAACCACTTTTCGCACTTGTGTTAGTGTTGAAAAAACACTTTTCGCACTTGTGTTGGTGCAGGAAACCACTTTTGCACTTGTATTAGTGTGGAAAAAACACTTTTTGCACTTGTGATAGTGTTGAAAAACCACTTTTCGCACTTGTGTTAGTGTTGAAAAACCACTTTTCGCACTTGTGTTAGTGTTGAAAAACCACTTTTCGCACTTGTGTTGGTGCAGGAAACCACTTTTGCCCTTGTATTATTGTGGAAAAAACACTTTTTGCACTTGTGATAGTGTTGAAAAACCACTTTTCGCACTTGTGTTAGTGTTGAAAAACCACTTTTCGCACTTGTGTTAGTGTTGAAAAACCACTTTTCGCACTTGTGTTGGTGCAGGAAACCACTTTTGCACTTGTATTAATGTGGAAAAAACACTTTTTGCACTTGTGATAGTGTTGAAAAACCACTTTTCGCACTTGTGTTAGTGTTGAAAAACCACTTTTCGCACTTTTGTTGGTGCAGGAAACCACTTTTGCACTTGTATTAGTGTGGAAAAAACACTTTTCGCAATTGTGTTAGTGTTGAAAAACCACTTTTCGCACTTGTGTTGGTGCAGGAAACCACTTTTGCACTTGTATTAGTGTGGAAAAAACACTTTTCGCACTTGTGTTAGTGTTGAAAAACCACTTTTCGCACTTGTGTTGGTGCAGGAAACCACCATTGCACTTGTATTAGTGTGGAAAAAACACTTTTTGCACTTGTGATAGTGTTGAAAAACCACTTTTCGCACTTGTGTTAGTGTTGAAAAACCACTTTTCGCACTTGTGTTGGTGCAGGAAACCACTTTTGCCCTTGTATTAGTGTGGAAAAAACACTTTTTGCACTTGTGATAGTGTTGAAAAACCACTTTTCGCACTTGTGTTAGTGTTGAAAAAACACTTTTCGCACTTGTGTTGGTCCAGGAAACCACTTTTGCACTTGTATTGGTGTGGAAAAACCACTTTTCGCACATGTGTTAGTGTTGAAAAACCACTTTTCGCACTTGTGTTAGTGTTGAAAAACAACTTTTCGCACTTGTGTTGGTGCAGGAAACCACTTTTGCACTTGTATTAGTGTGGAAAAACCACTTTTCGCACTTGTGTTAGTGTTGAAAAACCACTTTTCGCACTTGTGTTAGTGTTGAAAAACCACTTTTCGCACTTGTGTTGGTGCAGGAAACCACTTTTGCACTTGTATTAGTGTGGAAAAAACACTTTTCGCAATTGTGTTAGTGTTGAAAAACCACTTTTCGCACTTGTGTTAGTGTTGAAAAACCACTTTTCGCACTTGTGTTAGTGTTGAAAAACCACTTTTCGCACTTGTGTTAGTGCAGGAAACCACTTTTGCACTTGTATTAGTGTGGAAAAAACACTTTTTGCACTTGTGATAGAGTTGAAAAACCACTTCTTGCACTTGTGTAAGTGTTGAAAAACCACTTTTCGCACATGTGTTGGTGCAGGAAACCACTTTTGCACTTGTATTAGTGTGGAAAAACCACTTTTTGCAATTGTGTTAGTGTTGAAAAACCACTTTTCGCACTTGGGTTGGTGCAGGAAACCACTTTTGCACTTGTATTAGTGTGGAAAAACCACCGTTCGCACATGTGTTAGTGTTGAAAAACCACTTTTCGCACTTGTGTTAGTGTTGATAAACCACTTTTCGCACTTGTGTTGGTGCAGGAAACCACTTTTGTACTTGTATTGGTGTGGAAAAACCACTTTTCGCACTTGTGTTAGTGTTGAAAAACCACTTTTCGCACTTGTGTTAGTATTGAAAAACAACTTTTCGCACTTGTGTTGGTGCAGGAATCCACTTTTGCACTTGTATTAGTGTGGAAAAACAACTTTTCGCACTTGTGTTAGTGTTGAAAAACCACTTTTCGCACTTGTGTTAGTGTTGAAAAACCACTTTTCGCACTTGTGTTAGTGCAGGAATCCACTTTTGCACTTGTATTAGTGTGGAAAAAACACTTTTTGCACATGTGATAGTGTTGAAAAACCACTTTTCGCACTTGTGTTAGTGTTGAAAAACCACTTTTCGCACTTGTGTTAGTGTTGAAAAACCACTTTTCGCACTTGTATTAGTGTGGAAAAACCACATTTCGCACTTGTGTTAGTGTTGAAAAACCACTTTTGCACTTGTATTAGTGTGGAAAAAACACTTTTTGCACTTGTGATAGTGTTGGAAACCAACTTTTCGCACTTCTGTTAGGGTTGAAAAACCACTTTTCGCACTTGTGTTGGTGCAGGAAACCACTTTTGCACTTGTATTAGTGTGGAAAAACCACTTTTCGCGCTTGTGTTAGTGTTGAAAAACCACTTTTCGCACTTGTATTAGTGTGGAAAAAACACTTTTTGCACTTGTGATAGAGTTGAAAAACCACTTCTCGCACTTGTGTTAGTGTTGAAAAACCACTTTTCGCACTTGTGTTGGTGCAGGAAACCACTTTTGCACTTGTATTAGTGTGGAAAAACCACCATTCGCACATGTGTTAGTGTTGAAAAACCACTTTTCACACTTGTGTTAGTGTTGAAAAACCACTTTTCGCACTTGTGTTGGTGCAGGAAACCACTTTTGCACTTGTGATAGTGTTGAAAAACCACTTTTCGCACTTGTGTTAGTGTTGAAAAACCACTTTTTGCACTTGTGTTGGTGCAGGAAACCAGTTTTGCACTTGTATTAGTGTGGAAAAACCACTTTTCACACTTGTGTTAGTGTTGAAAAACCACTTTTGCACTTGTATTAGTGTGGAAAAAACATTTTTGCACTTGTGATAGTGTTGGAAAACCACTTTTTGCACTTCTGTTAGGGTTGAAAAACCACTTTTCGCACTTGTGTTGGTGCAGGAAACCACTTTTGCACTTGTATTAGTGTGGAAAAAACACTTTTTGCACTTGTGATAGTGTTGAAAAACCACTTTTCGCACTTGTGTTAGTGTTGAAAAACCACTTTTCGCACTTGTGTTGGTGCAGGAAACCACTTTTGCACTTGTATTGGTGTGGAAAAACCACTTTTCGCACTTGTGTTAGTGTTGAAAAACCACTTTTCGCACTTGTGTTAGTGTTGAAAAACAACTTTTCGCACTTGTGTTGGTGCAGGAAACCACTTTTGCACTTGTATTAGTGTGGAAAAACCACTTTTCGCACTTGTGATAGAGTTGAAAAACCACTTCTCGCACTTGTGTTAGTGTTGAAAAACCACTTTTCACACATGTGTTAGTGCAGGAAACCACTTTTGCACTTGTATTAGTGTGGAAAAACCACTTTTCGCACATGTGTTAGTGTTGAAAAACCACTTTTCGCACTTGTGTTAGTGTTGAAAAGCCACTTTTCGCACTTGTGTTGGTGCAGGAAACCACTATTGCACTTGTATTGGTGTGGAAAAACCACTTTTCGCACTTGTGTTAGTGTTGAAAAACCACTTTTCGCACTTGTGTTGGTGCAGGAAACCACTTTTGCAATTGTATTAGTGTGGAAAAACACTTTTTGCACTTGTGATAGTGTTGAAAAACCACTTTTCGCACTTGTGTTAGTGTTGAAAAACCACTTTTTGCACTTGTGTTGTTGCAGGAAACCACTTTTGCACTTGTATTAGTGTGGAAAACCACTTTTCGCACTTGTGTTAGTGTTGAAAAACCACTTTTTGCACTTGTGTTGGTGCAGGAAACCACTTTTGCACTTGTATTAGTGTGGAAAAAACACTTTTTGCACTTGTGATAGTGTTGAAAAACCACTTTTTGCACTTGTGTTAGTGTTGAAAAACCACTTTTCGCACTTGTGTTAGTGTTGAAAAACCACTTTTCGCACTTGTGTTGGTGCAGGAAACCACTTTTGCACTTGTATTAGTGTGGAAAAAACACTTTTTGCACTTGTGATAGTGTTGAAAAACCACTTTTCGCACTTGTGTTAGTGTTGAAAAACCACTTTTCGCACTTGTGTTAGTGTTGAAAAACCACTTTTCGCACTTGTGTTGGTGCAGGAAACCACTTTTGCCCTTGTATTATTGTGGAAAAAACACTTTTTGCACTTGTGATAGTGTTGAAAAACCACTTTTCGCACTTGTGTTAGTGTTGAAAAACCACTTTTCGCACTTGTGTTGGTGCAGGAAACCACTTTTGCACTTGTATTAATGTGGAAAAAACACTTTTTGCACTTGTGATAGTGTTGAAAAACCACTTTTCGCACTTGTTTTAGTGTTGAAAAACCACTTTTCGCACTTGTGTTGGTGCAGGAAACCACTTTTGCACTTGTATTAGTGTGGAAAAAACACTTTTCGCACTTGTGTTAGTGTTGAAAAACCACTTTTCGCACTTGTGTTAGTGTTGAAAAACCACTTTTCGCACTTGTGTTGGTGCAGGAAACCACTATTGCACTTGTATTAGTGTGGAAAAAACACTTTTTGCACTTGTAATAGTGTTGAAAAACCACTTTTCGCACTTGTGTTAGTGTTGAAAAACCACTTTTCGCACTTGTGTTGGTGCAGGAAACCACTTTTGCCCTTGTATTAGTGTGGAAAAAACACTTTTTGCACTTGTGATAGTGTTGAAAAACCACTTTTCGCACTTGTGTTAGTGTTGAAAAACCACTTTTCGCACTTGTGTTGGTCCAGGAAACCACTTTTGCACTTGTATTGGTGTGGAAAAACCACTTTTCGCACTTGTGTTAGTGTTGAAAAACCACTTTTCGCACTTGTGTTAGTGTTGAAAAACAACTTTTCGCACTTGTGTTGGTGCAGGAAACCACTTTTGCACTTGTATTAGTGTGGAAAAACCACTTTTCGCACTTGTGTTAGTGTTGAAAAACCACTTTTCGCACTTGTGTTAGTGTTGAAAAACCACTTTTCGCACTTGTGTTGGTGCAGGAAACCACTTTTGCACTTGTATTAGTGTGGAAAAAACACTTTTCGCAATTGTGTTAGTGTTGAAAAACCACTTTTCGCACTTGTGTTAGTGTTGAAAAACCACTTTTCGCACTTGTGTTAGTGTTGAAAAACCACTTTTCGCACTTGTGTTGGTGCAGGAAACCACTATTGCACTTGTATTATTGTGGAAAAAACACTTTTTGCACTTGTGATAGTGTTGAAAAACCACTTTTCGCACTTGTGTTAGTGTTGAAAAACCACTTTTCGCACTTGTGTTAGTGTTGAAAAACCACTTTTCGCACTTGTGTTGGTGCAGGAAACCACTTTTGCACTTGTATTAATGTGGAAAAAACACTTTTCGCACTTGTGTTAGTGTTGAAAAACCACTTTTCGCACTTGTGTTAGTATTGAAAAACAACTTTTCGCACTTGTGTTGGTGCAGGAAACCACTTTTGCACTTGTATTAGTGTGGAAAAACAACTTTTCGCACTTGTGTTAGTGTTGAAAAACCACTTTTCGCACTTGTGTTAGTGTTGAAAAACCACTTTTCGCACTTGTGTTAGTGCAGGAAACCACTTTTGCACTTGTATTAGTGTGGAAAAAACACTTTTTGCACATGTGATAGTGTTGAAAAACCACTTTTCGCACTTGTGTTAGTGTTGAAAAACCACTTTTCGCACTTGTGTTAGTGTTGAAAAACCACTTTTCGCACTTGTATTAGTGTGGAAAAACCACATTTCGCACTTGTGTTAGTGTTGAAAAACCACTTTTGCACTTGTATTAGTGTGGAAAAAACACTTTTTGCACTTGTGATAGTGTTGGAAACCAACTTTTCGCACTTCTGTTAGGGTTGAAAAACCACTTTTCGCACTTGTGTTGGTGCAGGAAACCACTTTTGCACTTGTATTAGTGTGGAAAAACCACTTTTCGCGCTTGTGTTAGTGTTGAAAAACCACTTTTCGCACTTGTATTAGTGTGGAAAAAACACTTTTTGCACTTGTGATAGAGTTGAAAAACCACTTCTCGCACTTGTGTTAGTGTTGAAAAAACCACTTTTCGCACTTGTGTTGGTGCAGGAAACCACTTTTGCACTTGTATTAGTGTGGAAAAACCACCATTCGCACATGTGTTAGTGTTGAAAAACCACTTTTCACACTTGTGTTAGTGTTGAAAAACCACTTTTCGCACTTGTGTTGGTGCAGGAAACCACTTTTGCACTTGTGATAGTGTTGAAAAACCACTTTTCGCACTTGTGTTAGTGTTGAAAAACCACTTTTCGCACTTGTGTTGGTGCAGGAAACCAGTTTTGCACTTGTATTAGTGTGGAAAAACCACTTTTCACACTTGTGTTAGTGTTGAAAAACCACTTTTGCACTTGTATTAGTGTGGAAAAAACATTTTTGCACTTGTGATAGTGTTGGAAAACCACTTTTTGCACTTCTGTTAGGGTTGAAAAACCACTTTTCGCACTTGTGTTGGTGCAGGAAACCACTTTTGCACTTGTATTAGTGCGGAACTACTGAACTACTTTCGCACTTGTGTTAGTGTTGAAAAACCACTTTTCGCACTTGTATTAGTGTGGAAAAAACACTTTTTGCACTTGTGATATAGTTGAAAAACCACTTCTCGCACTTGTGTTAGTGTTGAAAAACCACTTTTCGCACTTGTGTTGGTGCAGGAAACCACTTTTGCACTTGTATTATTGTGGAAAAACCACTGTTCGCAATTGTGTTAGTGTTGAAAAACCACTTTTCGCACTTGTGTTAGTGTTGAAAAACCACTTTTCGCACTTGTGTTAGTGTTGAAAAACCACTTTTCACACTTGTGTTGGTGCAGGAAACCACTTTTGCACTTGTATTAGTGTGGAAAAAACACTTTTCGCACTTGTGTTAGTGTTGAAAAATCACTTTTCGCACTTGTATTAGTGTGGAAAAACCACTTTTCGCACTTGTGTTAGTGTTGAAAAACCACTTTTGCACTTGTATTAGTGTGGAAAAAACACTTTTTGCACTTGTGATAGTGTTGAAAAAAACACTTTTCGCACTTGTGTTAGTGTTGAAAAACCACTTTTCGCACTTGTGTTAGTGTTGAAAAACCACTTTTCGCACTTGTGTTAGTGTTGAAAAACCACTTTTCGCACTTGTGTTGGTGCAGGAAACCACGTTTGCACTTGTATTAGTGTGGAAAAAACACTTTTCGCACTTGTGTTAGTGTTGAAAAACCACTTTTCGCACTTGTGTTGGTGCAGGAAACCACTTTTGCACTTGTATTAGTGTGAAAAAACCACTTTTCGCACTTGTGTTAATGTTGAAAAACCACTTTTCGCACTTGAGTTAGTGTTGAAAAACCACTTTTCGCACTTGTGTTGGTGCAGGAAACCACTTTTGCACTTGTATTAGTGTGGAAAAAACACTTTTTGCACTTGTGATAGTGTTGAAAAACCACTTTTCGCACTTGTGTTAGTGTTGAAAAACCACTTTTCGCACCTGTGTTAGTGTTGAAAAACCACTTTTCGCACTTGTGTTAGTGTTGAAAAACCACTTTTCGCACTTGTGTTGGTGCAGGAAACCACTTTTGCACTTGTATTAGTGTGGAAAAACCACTTTTCGCACTTGTGTTAGTGTTGAAAAACCACTTTTCGCACTTGTGTTAGTGTTGAAAAACCACTTTTTGCACTTGTGTTGGTGCAGGAAACCACTTTTGCACTTGTATTAGTGTGGAAAAAACACTTTTTGCACTTGTGATAGTGTTGAAAAACCACTTTTTGCACTTGTGTTAGTGTTGAAAAACCACTTTTCGCACTTGTGTTAGTGTTGAAAAAACACTTTTCGCACTTGTGTTGGTGCAGGAAACCACTTTTGCACTTGTATTAGTGTGGAAAAAACACTTTTTGCACTTGTGATAGTGTTGAAAAACCACTTTTTGCACTTGTGTTAGTGTTGAAAAACCACTTTTCGCACTTGTGTTAGTGTTGAAAAAACACTTTTCGCACTTGTGTTGGTGCAGGAAACCACTTTTGCACTTGTATTAGTGTGGAAAAAACACTTTTTGCACTTGTGATAGTGTTGAAAAACCACTTTTCGCACTTGTGTTAGTGTTGAAAAACCACTTTTCGCACCTGTGTTAGTGTTGAAAAACCACTTTTCGCACTTGTGTTAGTGTTGAAAAACCACTTTTCGCACTTGTGTTGGTGCAGGAAACCACTTTTGCACTTGTATTAGTGTGGAAAAACCACTTTTCGCACTTGTGTTAGTGTTGAAAAACCACTTTTCGCACTTGTGTTAGTGTTGAAAAACCACTTTTTGCACTTGTGTTGGTGCAGGAAACCACTTTTGCACTTGTATTAGTGTGGAAAAAACACTTTTTGCACTTGTGATAGTGTTGAAAAACCCACTTTTTGCACTTGTGTTAGTGTTGAAAAACCACTTTTCGCACTTGTGTTAGTGTTGAAAAAACACTTTTCGCACTTGTGTTGGTGCAGGAAACCACTTTTGCCCTTGTATTATTGTGGAAAAAACACTTTTTGCACTTGTGATAGTGTTGAAAAACCACTTTTCGCACTTGTGTTAGTGTTGAAAAACCACTTTTCGCACTTGTGTTGGTGCAGGAAACCACTTTTGCACTTGTATTAATGTGGAAAAAACACTTTTTGCACTTGTGATAGTGTTGAAAAACCACTTTTCGCACTTGTTTTAGTGTTGAAAAACCACTTTTCGCACTTGTGTTGGTGCAGGAAACCACTTTTGCACTTGTATTAGTGTGGAAAAAACACTTTTCGCACTTGTGTTAGTGTTGAAAAACCACTTTTCGCACTTGTGTTAGTGTTGAAAAACCACTTTTCGCACTTGTGTTGGTGCAGGAAACCACTATTGCACTTGTATTAGTGTGGAAAAAACACTTTTTGCACTTGTAATAGTGTTGAAAAACCACTTTTCGCACTTGTGTTAGTGTTGAAAAACCACTTTTCGCACTTGTGTTGGTGCAGGAAACCACTTTTGCCCTTGTATTAGTGTGGAAAAAACACTTTTTGCACTTGTGATAGTGTTGAAAAACCACTTTTCGCACTTGTGTTAGTGTTGAAAAACCACTTTTCGCACTTGTGTTGGTCCAGGAAACCACTTTTGCACTTGTATTGGTGTGGAAAAACCACTTTTCTGCACTTGTGTTAGTGTTGAAAAACCACTTTTCGCACTTGTGTTAGTGTTGAAAAACAACTTTTCGCACTTGTGTTGGTGCAGGAAACCACTTTTGCACTTGTATTAGTGTGGAAAAACCACTTTTCGCACTTGTGTTAGTGTTGAAAAACCACTTTTCGCACTTGTGTTAGTGTTGAAAAACCACTTTTCGCACTTGTGTTGGTGCAGGAAACCACTTTTGCACTTGTATTAGTGTGGAAAAAACACTTTTCGCAATTGTGTTAGTGTTGAAAAACCACTTTTCGCACTTGTGTTAGTGTTGAAAAACCACTTTTCGCACTTGTGTTAGTGTTGAAAAACCACTTTTCGCACTTGTGTTGGTGCAGGAAACCACTATTGCACTTGTATTATTGTGGAAAAAACACTTTTTGCACTTGTGATAGTGTTGAAAAACCACTTTTCGCACTTGTGTTAGTGTTGAAAAACCACTTTTCGCACTTGTGTTAGTGTTGAAAAACCACTTTTCGCACTTGTGTTGGTGCAGGAAACCACTTTTGCACTTGTATTAATGTGGAAAAAACACTTTTCGCACTTGTGTTAGTGTTGAAAAACCACTTTTCGCACTTGTGTTAGTATTGAAAAACAACTTTTCGCACTTGTGTTGGTGCAGGAAACCACTTTTGCACTTGTATTAGTGTGGAAAAACAACTTTTCGCACTTGTGTTAGTGTTGAAAAACCACTTTTCGCACTTGTGTTAGTGTTGAAAAACCACTTTTCGCACTTGTGTTAGTGCAGGAAACCACTTTTGCACTTGTATTAGTGTGGAAAAAACACTTTTTGCACATGTGATAGTGTTGAAAAACCACTTTTCGCACTTGTGTTAGTGTTGAAAAACCACTTTTCGCACTTGTGTTAGTGTTGAAAAACCACTTTTCGCACTTGTATTAGTGTGGAAAAACCACATTTCGCACTTGTGTTAGTGTTGAAAAACCACTTTTGCACTTGTATTAGTGTGGAAAAAACACTTTTTGCACTTGTGATAGTGTTGGAAACCAACTTTTCGCACTTCTGTTAGGGTTGAAAAACCACTTTTCGCACTTGTGTTGGTGCAGGAAACCACTTTTGCACTTGTATTAGTGTGGAAAAACCACTTTTCGCGCTTGTGTTAGTGTTGAAAAACCACTTTTCGCACTTGTATTAGTGTGGAAAAAACACTTTTTGCACTTGTGATAGAGTTGAAAAACCACTCCTCGCACTTGTGTTAGTGTTGAAAAACCACTTTTCGCACTTGTGTTGGTGCAGGAAACCACTTTTGCACTTGTATTAGTGTGGAAAAACCACCATTCGCACATGTGTTAGTGTTGAAAAACCACTTTTCACACTTGTGTTAGTGTTGAAAAACCACTTTTCGCACTTGTGTTGGTGCAGGAAACCACTTTTGCACTTGTGATAGTGTTGAAAAACCACTTTTCGCACTTGTGTTAGTGTTGAAAAACCACTTTTCGCACTTGTGTTGGTGCAGGAAACCAGTTTTGCACTTGTATTAGTGTGGAAAAACCACTTTTCACACTTGTGTTAGTGTTGAAAAACCACTTTTGCACTTGTATTAGTGTGGAAAAAACATTTTTGCACTTGTGATAGTGTTGGAAAACCACTTTTTGCACTTCTGTTAGGGTTGAAAAACCACTTTTCGCACTTGTGTTGGTGCAGGAAACCACTTTTGCACTTGTATTAGTGCGGAAAAACTACTTTTCGCACTTGTGTTAGTGTTGAAAAACCACTTTTCGCACTTGTATTAGTGTGGAAAAAACACTTTTTGCACTTGTGATATAGTTGAAAAACCACTTCTCGCACTTGTGTTAGTGTTGAAAAACCACTTTTCGCACTTGTGTTGGTGCAGGAAACCACTTTTGCACTTGTATTATTGTGGAAAAACCACTGTTCGCAATTGTGTTAGTGTTGAAAAACCACTTTTCGCACTTGTGTTAGTGTTGAAAAACCACTTTTCGCACTTGTGTTAGTGTTGAAAAACCACTTTTCACACTTGTGTTGGTGCAGGAAACCACTTTTGCACTTGTATTAGTGTGGAAAAAACACTTTTCGCACTTGTGTTAGTGTTGAAAAATCACTTTTCGCACTTGTATTAGTGTGGAAAAAACCACTTTTCGCACTTGTGTTAGTGTTGAAAAACCACTTTTGCACTTGTATTAGTGTGGAAAAAACACTTTTTGCACTTGTGATAGTGTTGAAAAAACACTTTTCGCACTTGTGTTAGTGTTGAAAAACCACTTTTCGCACTTGTGTTAGTGTTGAAAAACCACTTTTCGCACTTGTGTTAGTGTTGAAAAACCACTTTTCGCACTTGTGTTGGTGCAGGAAACCACGTTTGCACTTGTATTAGTGTGGAAAAAACACTTTTCGCACTTGTGTTAGTGTTGAAAAACCACTTTTCGCACTTGTGTTGGTGCAGGAAACCACTTTTGCACTTGTATTAGTGTGAAAAAACCACTTTTCGCACTTGTGTTAATGTTGAAAAACCACTTTTCGCACTTGAGTTAGTGTTGAAAAACCACTTTTCGCACTTGTGTTGGTGCAGGAAACCACTTTTGCACTTGTATTAGTGTGGAAAAAACACTTTTTGCACTTGTGATAGTGTTGAAAAACCACTTTTCGCACTTGTGTTAGTGTTGAAAAACCACTTTTCGCACCTGTGTTAGTGTTGAAAAACCACTTTTCGCACTTGTGTTAGTGTTGAAAAACCACTTTTCGCACTTGTGTTGGTGCAGGAAACCACTTTTGCACTTGTATTAGTGTGGAAAAACCACTTTTCGCACTTGTGTTAGTGTTGAAAAACCACTTTTCGCACTTGTGTTAGTGTTGAAAAACCACTTTTTGCACTTGTGTTGGTGCAGGAAACCACTTTTGCACTTGTATTAGTGTGGAAAAAACACTTTTTGCACTTGTGATAGTGTTGAAAAACCACTTTTTGCACTTGTGTTAGTGTTGAAAAACCACTTTTCGCACTTGTGTTAGTGTTGAAAAAACACTTTTCGCACTTGTGTTGGTGCAGGAAACCACTTTTGCACTTGTATTAGTGTGGAAAAAACACTTTTTGCACTTGTGATAGTGTTGAAAAACCACTTTTCGCACTTGTGTTAGTGTTGAAAAACCACTTTTCGCACTTGTGTTAGTGTTGAAAAACCACTT